>NC_088922.1:16275000-16400000 GCF_038396675.1 Hydra vulgaris
CTTAAAATAAGTTTAATATAGTTATTTATATTTGTTAGATTTTACAATGTTTACAGTTTTATTTTTAACACAGTTCAATATAAAAGTATTTGAAAATAGATATTTCTATCTTTTTGAATTGAAATCTTGAATTTCTTTATTCAAAGTGAAATCTATATAATTTTTTTCTAAATCTTTTTTATTTAAGAAATTTTGTTTTGTTAATTTTGTTTAAAAGAAGATAAAAATAAAAAATAGAATAGAAACTTTTACTAACATTTATTACTAAAATTTATTACTGAAGCAGAACCTCTGTGCATATATTGACTAAGGGTTTGGGCAGGTACTTCTGGATATTGAAAGACTTTTATTATATTATATTATATATAATATATACATCGACTGGCTAAATAAGGATCACATGAAAAACTAGTGCATATAAAAATAAAAATAAATAGTGCAATAAAAATAATTAAATAATAATAATAACAGTACATCAGCTTAGGGTTTGGGCTGGAGCAGCAATCTTTTTTTTTCTTATTGTGTTTCTGAAAAAGCTAATATATGTATATATCTGTGTGCGTATATATATATATATATATATATATATATATATATATATATATATATATATATATATATATATATATATATATATACTATAACATATTTATGTAAGCATTTCCTCCCTTTTAACTTTTTTTTCTTATCCAAATCAATATGGCTTTTTTAGAAAAAGAAGAAAAAACGAAGAATAATGAATGAAAAGATTGCTGCCCCGTGCCAAACCCTCAGTCGATGTAGCAGCACTCTGCTGCGAGTCACGGCTGTTTCAGTCGATATAAAAATGAGCCTGATGTCACAAGTTTTTCAAAATAAAAGTATTTCTGCATAAAAAGTATAAAAATTCACTAACTTTGAAATAATAGTATTTTTTTTCTATAAACTTTTTTATCTTCAAAGAAAAAAAATATAAAAGATCTATCTTTCCTTGTTAAATAAATATTTACATTTAACAGAACAAAAATAAAAATTGTAAAAATATTGCTAATAATTTCGAATCACTTTTCTGTTTTTTGTAATTTTTACGAAAAACCTGCCAACTAGGCCAACTAAGATTTAATGACATAGCTACATGGTTGATGATTGAAATTTTGAACACTTATTAACGAATGTCTGTTCTATCTAGATTTTTACAGACTTTGATAATTTTTTCACTCATTATGTTTTTTATTCGTTTTAAATAAAAAACATAATATTTTTGAAAAGTCAAACTTGACTGATTTTGAAAAAATTTATCTAGTTGACTGCATAAATTTTTGTTTTTGTTTTAAAACAATCATGTGACCTCAAATACTTTATAAGTAAAATAATGCGATTTGCTATAATAACTTAAATAATGTTTTAATAACTTTAATAACTTGAATAATGCCTGTTTCAGTTAACAATTAGGTTTAAATAAAATTATTTTGAGTATTTATAGTAGTTGTAAAATCTGTATCATTTAATAATAAATATCTGAAATATATTTTTCAATTTTTTTTTTGTGGATAAAATGTGACAAATAATTCTCAAAATTTAGCCAAGTTCTTTATTTGCCACATTAAATCTAAAATCAAAGAAAGTTTTTATTAATTCATTTAATGTCATAAGGTAAAACATTGTATTGGTGTTTACATTCTTTTTACAGAACAAAATTATCTCTAATATTTCAAAAGTTAAAAAAGTTTTAGTAACACTACTTAAGTGACTATTTGAAGAAAGAAAAAAAAATGCTGTAAAGCTCACTGCTGATTTAGGTGAGCAGTGTGACCTCTAAATATAGTCATTTTATATAAAGTAACCTCTAACTATAGTCATTTTATATAAAGGTTTTGAGATTAATTTATTTATTTCTAACTGCTGTATTAAATTTATTTTTGAGGGCCTACACTCTTCTTTATTTCAAGTAACTTTAAGGGTACCACAAGGTTCTATCTTGGCTCCTGTATTGTTTCTTATCTACAATATTGATCTTCATAAAATTTTTTATCTAAAAAGACTCTTTTTTTGACTGCTTAGAACAAGCAGCCGATTTTTAATCTGATCTCTCTGTAACAGCCTAAGGCTTGCAGTGGCTTATAGATTTAAATTCTGGACTTGAAATTCACAATTTTTGTTAGACAGCAAAACTCATTTATTTACTTCAAAAAAGTATTCCAATAATGTTGGCATTCCTATATTGATGAATAACAACCTTTTTACTCTCAGACAAAGTCTATAAGCACAATGTAAATCTAACTAAACCTGCTTTATCTGCCAAGCTTAAGCCACTCTCCCATTGTTGTAAGGTTGCATTTTTTTCTTTTTCTATAAATGCTATCATGGTCAATGCTCAAATGAGCTATCATTATAATGATAAACCAAAACTCATTCTTATTTAGCCTCTTATTTAACAAGTTGCATCCTTTTATTGTATCTGTCCCTTCATGCTATAAAAACTTTTATTAATCCAGTTCTTTTCCTTGCACAACCAAAAAACCTTATAACTCTTACCTATCTTCATGTTTTCCTTTTTTATACAACTTATACATTTTAACTTATTCTCTATTTAAAGTAACTCATAAGTTATTAGTGGTTGCTTACAATCTTGTTGAAAGTAAATAAGAGTTTCAAAATTTATAAAATATGCCAGTATTTAATAAATAGTAAATTATAATATATAAAGTATTATAGAATTTTTTTCTAGCTTCAGCTATCAACCCCTGCTAAATTATTCAATTTAGCTGGGGCCATAGCCAGGTTTGCAAAAAGTCTCATTTTCAGCCAGGGACAGGGCCTCGGTCACTTACTACATACAAAAATAAACTTTAATCATTAAAAAAATTCTTATTTTTTTATTTATTAAGCAATTCAACTAGCATTATTTTTTTAGAATCTTGTTGAAATAAGACAAAAGTAAAAGAAATTATATTATACTCTTTGATAAAAAGAAGAATACTTGTTTCTTTATTAAACAATCATTAATAGTAAGTTGATACTTTATATATAAAATGTTGCATAATTTATAAAAAATTATAAAAAAGCAAAGTTAAGAAAATATTAGTTCTGGACGTAATTCATTTTGTTTCAAGTTTTTACGAAAACAATTGTAATGAAATATCAAAATGTCATTAAATAAACTAAAAAAATTTAATTAAAAAAGAAAATTTATTAAAAAAAATTTTTTATAAAGTTTTTATACAACTTTTGTATTCTTTTTTTTTTAGGTGGTTGTTATTTTTAGCTACCAAATTTAATAAAAGTTTAGGAAAAAACATATTATATTTTGTAACAATTTAACAACAATTTAAAGTTTTGATATGCAATTTATTCACAATTTTTATCAGTTAGTATAATTAAGAAACTAATTTGCTATGTACGTTAGAAACTATGAGAAATTTTGTTAATTTATTTTCTTATGTTAATTTGTTTTCACATCTTTCGCTTTTAAAAATGTTTTTGCTATATTTGCTATGTTTTTTCTCAATACTTATTTGATAGAAAAATAAATTGCTATTTATTTGTAAAATATATTATTAAGTTTAATAAATTTTGTAATGATGAAAAAATTTAAATAAAATAATAGCATGGCCTCTTTTATAAATATATTTACCACATTTGATCCCTGTCTGAAATTGTTTCCCAATTTCCAATGTTAATACGAGTTACTAGAGATGAATGAATATAACAATTCTCTGTTTAAAAAAATGTATTTAAAAGCTTAAAAAAAATAGTTTTAAGTAGGTTGAAAATTTCATTAAAATAATTCAGTAAATTAACAATGCATTAGCCCAAAAGTTTTTGGAGCATCCTCAATAACTATATTTTGTCAGAAATTAACTATTGGGATTTAATGCACCATTTGGAGAATCCAATGAAAGTGCAGACTATTTCAATAGGGGTAGTGAAAACAACCAAATGTTTTATATTTGAATATTAGTATTAATGACTTTTTTTTTTTTTATAATAAACAAATTTGTTAAAAAATAAAAATTTACAAATAAATAGCAATTAGTTTTCTCACTTTCCTGTGCATTGATTAAAACAGTAAAGTTTAACAAAAATATTTGAAATATGAAATTTGAAAATTGTTCGTATTTCTAGCACAAATAATAAAATATTTCCTTAACATATTGACTGACAAAAGGCGCAAATAAATTTTATATCAAATAATGTTTTTATTTTTGTTATATTCTTATCTGATTTCTTCCTTTCTTTTATCAATTTTGGTTGTGGAAAATAACAAACACCCTAAAAGAAAAGAAAACAAAAATGGTAAAATATTAAGATAAATATTGTTTTTTTGACAAAATTTTCAAATTTTTTTTAGTTTATTTAATTTAAATTTTCTACTTCGTATAGTATTCCTTTCCGTTCATAGAGTATTGCTGTTTTATTCTCTGTAGTTACTTATAGCTTCTTCCCCTTAAGTCTTTTTTCAAAGTGGGGAACAAATAAAAATCACTTGGTGCCAGATCTGGACTGTAGGGTGTAGAGTTTTCAAAATACCGGAAAATTATAATACTGGTTTTCTGTATTCAAAATAGTTTAATACTGGTATAAACAGGTATTGCGCAGTATTTATAAAAAACATAAAAAATATTTAGCCAAATCCTTAAAAAACTTTATGAAAATAAAAAATAAAAATAAAATTTACACCTTTTCCTTTTTCTATTGTATGTAATAAATGTATTATTTGAAATAATAAAAAATTTTTATCAAGCAGTAACTCAATAATTTAACGTTTAAAAAAAAAGTATTTTAAAAATATTAATGTATTTAATATATCAAAATTCATTCAGCTTTGAAGCTTAGTTGAAAAGTTACCAGCAACCGAAAAAGTTCTTTCGCTGGATGTTGATGTGAGCTGAATTGTTTTGAGAGCAGCATCGATCTTATTTAAATTTGATGTTCAAATTTGCTTTTGCTTCAAACTGCTTAAATTTCCTTAATATCTCTGAAAATGGATCAGAACAACTAATCTTGGGTTGGAAAAAAACCATTTTTGTTAAGGGTTGTTTTAACTGAGTCTTAAGTTTATTATTGGCTTCAGCAACTTTTTCATTTGATGATTTGACATTAACGCTATTCAATATTTTGGTAAAATTTTGTTTAACTATATTTTTTACATATTGAATAATTGCTGACTTATATAAATATTTGAAGCCATCATTATTTTGTGACATATTTGAATTGGGGTTTGCAAATATCTCATTAGTGACACTTAATACTTGTTGCATCACTCATTACATTGCTTTTTGAGGGATTCTAGCATCACTACACTTAAGTTAGACATTTGTTCAGAAAGATTTTTGAACAAAAACATGTGAACACCTTCACTGGTCAGAGTAATTGAATTATCCATACTTAGCTCCTTAACAGCCAATTCAATAGGTTTTAACACTTTTAAAATATCTTCTAAAACTTTAAAATCAACTTTCTTATAAAAAACTATTTGTTCCAATGTCCAAAACTGTTTTTTGAATGCATGGTTTCACTTATTGGTTCCCATGATTTTAAGATTGCAATCTTAAAATCATGGGAACCAAAAAGTTCCACCGAGTTTTAATGTCAAGTTTTAGCATCAGTTTTTTTTTATTTTCTTGTTCGAAAAGATGCTTTTGCAATATGGAGCTACAAACACTTGACAATTTAAAAAATTTAATCGGTTTATGTGAATTTTTCAATACAAACTTGATGTCATCTCTAAATGTTCTGTTGCTGCTTCCATGAGCAGTTTTCTCTATGATATCATTAAAAATGTTGCTGTGGTTCAATCTCTTAAGATAATCATTGTCATTATAATCACAATCTGAATCATTATTTTCTTCCAACGTAAGATTAAAAAGAAGTTCTTTGGAATCGTTTGCATTATCATATTCATTGGCATCTTCTTCATTTGATTTGTCACTCTAACATGTTTGGTTGTCGCTGGTAAGTACATTTTTGTAGAAAATATTGGTTACGGATAGATAAACACCATGATTGTGGCAATTGATTTAAAATTGATGGTTCCTGTGGCATTACAGGAGCCATCAATTGTAACGAGACCCAATTTATAAGCAACTTTATTGTGAAGAGTTACTTTTATATACCTTTTAATGAAGTTATCAATCCATTCATCAACTGTTATGCTGAACTTTTCACCACATTTTTTCAAAACAGAAATTTCATCACACAGCTCTTGTTTTTTTATCTCGTAAAATGACATTATTAGTTTTGCAACTGTGGTTTGACTTTTTAGCATTTGGAAACCACATTTCTAAATAAACTCATGTACTGCATTGGGTTTTGTAATTGTTCTTAAAGACATGCCATTCTTTATGATATATTTTGCTAGCAATTCAGCCAAGATTTCACGTTTAAAGCATCTGTTTACTTTTATTTGTTTTTTTGGAACATCTGCAACATCTTTCATCTAACTTCTTATTTTTTAATGTTATATTATGGATAGTTTTTATGTGGGTAATCAGACCAGATGTGCTCGAACGTTTGCATTTTATGAAAGAATTGCACACGGTACATTTTGCTTCACTAACTGAATTGTATGATTTTATGAAATACTTCCACACAGAATAGCTTTATTTTGGCATGTTTTTTTTTTGTACTTGTTTTTAATTGGTTATATATATAATGTAAAATAAATATAACACAAATAAAATTACATTACTTACTTGCAGGGATGCGAAGTTCCATCGATTTTTTGGGACTCTGGGACTCCGTGCTCAAAAAGCATGGACTCCGACTCCAGACTCCGGATTCCAAAATTTTTTTTCTTAAATTAAATAAGGATTTTTATTATCTGGATTTTTTATGTATAAATGCCAGAAAAGTGATAGGGTACCAATAATATTTTTATTATAAATAATATATATATATTTTTTAGGTTTCCTAAGTAGTCTATTCGGTCTATTCGGAAAAACAATTAACAGGAATTCACTCTTCCTTCCTAACCGATGTCGCATAACTTGACCAAAGGTGGGTTTGAACCACGGATCTCTTACTTGTTAGGAAAAATAAGGGATCTGTAGGTTTATGCAGCCGAGCGCAACCACTACTTAAATCTAGTCGATTTGCTTTACTGCTTAAATCGATTTGCCTCGCTTTTGCTGGATCACAATTAATAAGAATAATACAACTCCAAAGATAACTTTTATTTATTTTGTATTATTTTATTCTCAATTTCTCAGTTTATTTGAAAACATATGATCATAAAATTATAAAAAGATTTAAATGTTTATTTACATAAATTACACTCTAAATTATAAAGTTACAAGAACAAAATATTAGAATATCTACGTTGTTAAAAAGTATTCAAATAAAAAACTCGTTTGTTCGTAAAAAAAGCATATCGTCAATTAACTCAGATGTAAATCGAATACGATGATCTGGTGTCATGTGCTTTAAAACTGAAAACAGCCGCTCAACACTGACTTGAAATATGGGTAGCTACAAAGCGACTCAGTAAGCATCCCGTAAAACCTCAGGGAACTGTTAAATTGCTTTTAATGGGTTAAGTTTTAAAAATTCGTCTAAGTTGGAGGAGGCACCTTTAAACATTGATCAAATTTCCGGAATTGTTTTTAGAGCTTTTCGAAACTTTTCAATTACGTCTAGTTGAACCTGCATTTGTTCTTTTGAACAATTCTTTTCAATCTCCTGTTTACACAGCATAAATAAATTTGGTCGTCGCTTTGCGACTGGTGAAGCATCCTCTTCGTTTTCTAAACTAATGTCGGCAACATGAACTGAAAAAGAGTTGCGCGCTACTACTTTTAGTTTTGTCGAGTTCATCATTCTTATTTTTATTAGCCAGTTGAATCAGTTTGTAATTAATTTTCCAAAGTCCATCAGCTGCAGCTATCTATAGAAATATTTATAAGTTTTTGAATATGTATTTTTTAAAGTTAATTTTTCAAAACTGTATATATAATTGCAATTTGATTTAAAAAAGCAACCATATCTTCAGTCACTGTTAGCATACAGCCATGCCTAATATCCACGTAAACTACTGCCGGTAACAACAAATTTTTGCGCAGTGCGCTTTTTTATTATTCATTCCTATTTGGAAATCTCTGGCTAAGTCACTGTCTTTTCCGTCTAGTTCACACTTTATTGAATTCCAATCAAAAAGGAATTCGCTTGCGGTAATATTTTCACACTGAAGACAGATAGTTAGATCGCATGCCATATGCAATACGTCTCTCAATTCTTCCCACATCCCCCAATAATATGGTTGCACATTAAATTCTTTAGGAGCTTCTTTTTGCATATTCAGGTTTTGAATTACTGGTCGAATCTAGAAAAACAGAAGAATTCATTAAATATATGTATTACGTTATCAACTAGTTAAGTAAAGCTGATTATTTAAGAAATATTTACATAAACTTAATTTTACAAGTTATTAAATAATATAAATGTCATTAACATTGAACTAATTGGATTTATACTATATCGGTTGGAAAACTGGTTTATACACTTTAATTAAAACTTAGAAGATATATAAATTATAACTTACCTGAATTAGCCTCTCGATCATATTGAACTGGCTAGACCAACGGGTAGCCAGATCTAGTATTGGAGCGAGATGTGAAGCGTGGTCTCTGGAGAAGTCAATCCACTTAGAATTTCTTGCAGTTTTGACAACTTCTCTTGCATGGCTTAGGAATTTTTTTATTGTGGGCCTCTCCAATGCATCATTCACGTCTGGCTGTAAAGTGTGGACAGCACATCTTAGAAGATGTATAACGTTCATACTACCGGCAACTCCACTTGCCAAGACTGCTGCCGCATTGTCTGCTTTATTTTGACCATCTTTGTCAAACTCATCAGTTTCAACTGAAAGATCGCCTTCGTCATTTTTGATTTCCCCAATGGCGCTGATGCCGAAGTCGCACACCAACTTTATATTCACCTAAATATATTAATTAGAATTTCAATAGTTAACTGAAAATTTAGTGAATATACGGTTTTATCAAAAAAGTTTATTTTTTGAATTTTTTTATTTAAAATCTTAATTTTAATATCAATTTAATTTACAGTTTTCTTTATTTAAAAAAAATATTAATGAATTTCAAAATATGTGTTACTCACTGCTGTGTTGTCAACACTGAGGCCTAAAATATTAGTTTTGTTGATTCCAAACTTATCTAAACAATTCTCAATAACTTTTTTAGTGTATTCTGCCGTTTGTTTTCCCTTCGTATCGATAGTGCCAAGATTGATGACAACAATTTAATCAATGTTTGAGTATTGCACATTTATACCAAGATAGTGGCGCATATGCCAAGATGAAGAATCGACTTTTAAATAAATTAGCCTTTCCGATAATTTGTTTTTGATTTGTTGCAATGCTTTTTGGCAAGATCACTAATTTGAATTCTCATATTATCTCTATTTATTTTAAATCCAAAATGAGATGCAACTTTTCCACAAAGCTTTTGAATAGGTTCCCGATTAAACGCCTATAGAAATTGTTTTTAGAATAATAAATTTTTATTAAAAAATGACAAAAAAAAACACATAGTTTTTTAGATTTTTTTTGAAATTAATTAATAAATATTAACGAAAAAATAATTTGAACCTGGAATGAAAGACTTTCAATCAAAACCAGCTGGTTTTAGGCTTCTAAAAACTCATATTTTGCTTTATGCAAATTGATTTGCTGCGATACAAAACACTTTAATATGGATTGCTGTGAAGTGCTGCCTTTGATGGCTGTATGTTTTTGCTTCTTATTCTTTTCTTCTAATTGTTTTTCAAATTTTTCTTTTTTTAACGTAATGACGAGCTCCGCGTGTTTTCTAGATAAATGTCGTATAAGGTTGCTAATGCGAGCATTTGCGGCACATGTAATTTCTTTACAGTATAATTCATTACTTTTACTTTTTTCGGTTACAAGACATTAGAAGCATACTACTTTACATCCATTCAACATTTTATTTGTACGATGAAAATGTCTGTAGGTCAGTTCATCATAAGTACTTTCTTAATGGAATAAAAAAAGGTTGTTTTTTTTAACTATAAATAAATAAACAAAAATCGTTGAATATAAAAT
The DNA here is from genome assembly GCF_038396675.1 of Hydra vulgaris. NCBI lineage: Eukaryota > Metazoa > Cnidaria > Hydrozoa > Anthoathecata > Hydridae > Hydra > Hydra vulgaris. Next base: position 16,285,058 of record NC_088922.1, read on the forward strand.
AAACATTAAGGGTTTCATTAAAAGTTTTACATTTAAGAAATATAAAACTTATAATGAAATATGATGAAAAGTTTAAACTTAAATCACTTTATTTTCTTTAACTATTTTTAACAAAAAAAAAATTATTAAACAAACTGTTTCTTTAACGAAAAACCTATTAGTTCACAAATGCTTTTACTTAATATTTTCTGAATAAACGTCATATAAACAATATCAAAAGATAATTTAAATATTCTAAACGAAAAAATTTTTGGTTCAACGTAAAGCTACTGAAAGGGTAGGCAAATAGCCAGTTCTCACGTAAAATGCGAGCTGCGTAACGCTTCTTAACAAGACGTGACATTCGAACCGATACTCAATCTGGCTAAATAAATAAAATTGGTAAAAAAGGAGGTTAGCATCCCGGTCAAATGCTCTTTTTTAATGATTTGGGACAAGATCGTCAGGTCTTTTTTAAGCATATTAGTTAAAAAAAAAAAAAAAGAGTCCCGGAGTCCTAAAATTTTTATGGACTCCTAAGACTCCGGACTCCAGGCTAAAATAGAGACTCCATGGACTTCAACTCCGGACTTCGTATCCCTGCTTACTTGTATATTATTTACTTAATATTAATACTCTAATTTAACGTTTAATGCGCTTAGTTACTATTTAATGCGCTTAGTTAATACAAATATAATTGGCTAAAATATAATCTGCTAACGTGTATTTGGCTATATATTAAAAGTCTAATTTAATGTACTTAGATATAATGATTAAGATTTGTTGGGCAGTTTATTGACGTCAAATTTAACAGTTTAAATGTAAACAAATCAAATAATAGGTATATATAACCTAAAAATTAATGAAATGAAATTATTTATGCTTGAAATTAATTATGCGCAAACATCTAAGGAGATTAAACAATCCCCGGTACTACTTAACAGGGATAACAGGGTAAATGTTGTCTCAATTAGCTGAAGACTATTGTTTAAGAAAATCATTATTTTTTTTAAACAAATTTTATCGTCTTTATAATCACTTCTTTATGATTTTTAATATTTTATTCTGTAGTGCTTTTTCAGTTGGTATTTTATGTATGATGACAGTCAATACAAATTAGACCGAAATATGACTTGAAAAAAAAATTAGTTAGTGCAATGTTGTTTTTGATGTTTTTGACATTTTTTGTATAAAGTTATAATAAGTTATAACTTTACGTAATACAAAAAATGTCTTAAAAACTTAAAAATAATTATTTGAAAGTAGTTTTTTACTTTTTATTTATTTTTATTTTTCATTTTTTAACTTTATTATATTTTTGTGTATCTAAATATTAATTGTATTTTTGAGTTTTATTATAACTTAAAATTATTTTTTTACAGATAAATTGTTTGTAAGTTATAAATTTAATGCACTTAGTTACTGCTTAATGCGCTTAGTTGCAATTATCAGTTGTTCTCCTGCGTAGCTTCTAACGAAACGTTAAATTAGATCTCTAAAGAAGCTAAGATCATTACTTTCTACCATCTTTTGTAACCTATTGTAAATGAGTTAAAAATAAGTGGGAGGTATGATTCAGACCTATCATGACCTGTTTTATGGGTTCAGATTTTTTTGATTAAAGTTAATAAATTCTGTCAATTAAAACTAATAATTTTAACGCAAATTTAAGACAAACTCAAAGCAACGTATATTCTGGATACTTTTTGCTAAATATTTTCCGCATTAGTAAAATATGACTCTGAAGAATGCTGAAATAAATATGTTGGCATACATTAACAGCTCTAAAGTAGGTCAATATATTTGCTTATTTTTATTTTTTTTTTTAAATTTCTGCCGCATTAATAAATAAAATAAAGATAAATAATAAAACAGAACCAAGTTTAAAAGCTTGTAGTTAAAAAAAAACACACACACACATGCAACCCTCGGAATTAGGGTCGGTATTTAGCAATGCCGACCTAATTGCCAACCTAGAAGTGTTTCAGGTGGGCAAAAAATTGCTGACCTTGTTTCTATGTTATATGGTTAAACCTTTGTTTTACAATTTTTCTGCCGACCTCACACAGATTAAGGTCGATAAATTATTACCAACCTCATTTTTCCTATTTCCAAAGGCTGCACATGGAAACAAAGGCTTTGATGTTATAGACCAAAAGATTCAAAAATAAAGTCAACTTTTATATATAGCGACTTCGCTATGCTGTAAGCATAAAGTACTTGAACAACTCAAAAGAAAAAGGTTAAATTAGATCACTTATGAAGCAAAGATCATTACTTCTACCATTTTCTGTAACATTGAAAACAAGTAAGAAATAAGTGGAAGGTGTGAATCAGACCTATCATGACCTGTTTACGGGTCCAGACTTTCTAGTTAATATAAGTAGATATATTAAGTATTATAATTAAATGTATAATTTTTATAATACTAAACAATTTATTGATACTTATATATAAACTATTATTATATATTATTATAAAAACTTAAGTTAACGCTACAGCTATTATATACCTTCATTCATGAACTTCTTCATGCGTAAATAATGTGCATTGTAATGTTGCAATCGCTAATACTTTTCCAAAAATAGTTATACAATTTGTTTAAGGGGAATTGTAGTGTTGCAATTATTACAATACCAAAAAGTAACTGATTATTAAAAAAATTTAACAAACTTATGGTTTACATAACAAAATAACTTCTATTTTTTGTCTTTCATTTTTAAAATTTAAACACAAAAAGTACATTAATGCAAATTGCTATCTTTATTAAGTTCAAATTATTCAAATTTCAAAAACCGTAAAAAAGCAGTATTGGGAAACAGTATTGGTATTAGAAAAATTGAGTTGAGTACCGGTTTTCAATACCAGTATTGAAAACTGTAGAAACTTTGGTAGGGTGGATACGCTTGTGATTCAAAGCATTTGGAACTCTGCTCTTGTGAACCAGCGGGTTGTCTTGTAAGAGCAACACACTCTTGGTCAATTTTCCTCAACATTTTTCTTTGATGGGTAATTTTAAAGAACCAATAAAAAATACAATAAAATTTTCACTAAAATTTTAAATTTATTACTAAAACAGTTATCTGCAATAACCTCAGTGCATACATTGGTGAAAGAAAACATATCAAAAAAACTCCAATTTTATTGTATTAATAAAAAGCTTAATATGAAAAAGTTCAGAACAGGAAGTAATATACTGTTAAGGGTGGTAGCCTTGCAACAAAGAAAAAGATTAAATGGTAATGGAACTGGAAAGCAATTTTTTAAATCAAGTAAACTGGCTACTTTTTGGACTCCTGTATATAAACTGTTACAAACATGGTGTGGAAAAGTTTCAAAGTATCTCATAGAACTATCAAACAATATAGAACATCTATATTCTATATTGTTTGATAGTTCAAAAATTATGAAAATCATTGCAAGTTTAAAGGATGATATAAGTAAATCTTAGCAATCAGTAATTTTTGCCAGTATTGGCAACGAATGGGTGCAAATTGTAACTATTAACAATCTGCATGATAGAGAGACAAGAAAAAGAAATTTAATTGTGTTCAGAATTCCAGAATCAACCCAAACAGATCTGACAACTTGGAAAAATGAAGATGAAAAAATGATAGCGAATGTTTTTGAATTTTATTGGCATCAGAAGTTAAACCAGTTTATACTAGAAGACTTAGATCAAAAGGCAAAACAAAGCCTGATCCAATATTAGTAGAACTGAATGAATCATCCATTAGAAATTCAGTTCTTTTAGCAGCAAAAAATTAATAGATTACTTGAACCAATAGACTACTTGAAGCAGTGCTCGAAATGGGAAAAAAGCCTAACGGATTGGATTTCAGTATTTTCAAAATACCATCTTATCATTGTTATATATTTTATGCTTTAAAAGGTGGCGGGCTGGCATATCACCCCATCCTGTCTTACTTGGAGTACTGGTTTTAAGCATTTAGTAGCGACTATTGTTTGATGAAAAAACAGCAGAAAAATAATTTAAAAAATACAGTACAGTAAAAAAATAAATACAGTTAACACTACGCAGTAAATTTGTATTCCGGTTCTCTAGTGTAAACAAGATATAAAAATATGTTTAAAAATAATGATTTCTTAAGAATTAAAACTTAAAAAGTATAAAAATATTATTACCACCTCAACCCCACCCCTAATCTATTGACCACACCTCCCAATCTACGTTAGCTTGAACACATCTCCACATATCACCACAATTACAACAACCCAATCAATAAATTTTAATATTGAATCTATTCCCCCTAGTTATTCAACCCTTCCTTAAAGTGTACATTTAACACAAAAGTGAGGCTGATAAATTCTCAGAGGTTTTTTTGCTTCATAATTCATAATTATTTGAAAACTAAAGTTGCTTGTGGAACAATAATAATTATTTGAAAACTGAAGTTGCTTGTGGAACTAAGCATCTAATTTTTTTCAGTGATGGCCTTTCAGAGAAAAATAAAAATTATTGTATGGTGAGATTCTTGATGAATCTTTGTAATAGAGGAATGTTCAAACTGTCACTTCTCAGTCAAGGGTCATTTCTTCTCAGTCAAAGGTCAACTTATTCTTATACTATGATGAAGATTTTGGCTGCATCAAATGTGTTTTGCGAAGAGTTGTCAGAGTTTACACATCAAATCAGTATGCTGATATGATTCTTAAATCAAGTAAATCAAGGCCCTTTACTACTTACCATTATTAAATGGCATAATCTATGCTTTAAATACTTGGTGGCCATATTTTCACTAGGAGACTGTCAAATCAGAAGATAAAACTTCTGGGAGGGAAATTCAAAAGAAAGACAGGTTTCCTTGAATTCAAAGGTAAGACAGGATTCGAAAGAAAGACAGTATTTAAAACTGATAGAGAAAAAGTGGTTACTAAACACTTTATTGACAGTTTTGCCTCTTCATTATTCACACTCAAAAAATATTCTGCAGTTCCGGAGCTCCAAGTGATTGCATGTTCATCTTGAAAAAAGAGATCAACAAGAAGTAAATTAATGACCTGAAGAAGTTTGCCAAGTATACTACAGGCTGTGAGTATTTTTATGATAAAATCCTTCAGTGGCTTAAAAACCAAGCTGCCTCCAGCATCAATATAGTGTATGAAGATGAGTAGAATAAAAACTCAAACAATAGGCTTGGCCTATATGCATATACATTATGTTTTATGTTATAGTATGTTTTATGTTATCTCAGTTGTTTTTGATTATTTCTTAATTTTGTATTCTTTGTTTAACTGGTATTTCAACTTTTTTCTTTGTTTTTTAATAAATTTTTTCAAATTTTTTTAATTGAAATGAAGATAATATGCTCTTTTTTTTTTATAACCTACCACTGCTTTTCAATATTGTAATCAAAAACTTTTTTTTTAGGTAAAAAGTTTTATTTTATTGCAGAAATCCGTCAAATACGAATACTTTTAAAATGTTTTGTATAAAAAATAGAATTTTTAAAATTTTAAAGAAACACTTTAAATTTTTTCCCAAGCCAATTTCTTAACTAATTTTAAAATTTGGAAATTTTTTTAGTTGTCCAAAAATTGAAAAAAGTGCACTTGATAAGTTTCTGAAATAAATGATTCAGTTGCATCGTTAACATATTTTAAAAATTTGAGTTGTAGTTTAATTTAATTTTAAACCAAAATCTTTTAAACAATAACTTTAATGAAAATTGCTGAAGAAATCTAAAATAGTTATTTGAAAATTTGTGCTTATAAAGAAAACTCATGTCATATGACATGAGTTTTATTGATATGTCATAGGCGAGGGGTTTGTGGTTTTGTAATAACTCATAAGGAACTTATGGGTTATTACAAAACTTATGGTGGGGGAGGGGGTCTAAAACTGTCAAAAATAGGGTGATGTAATTTGTGGACGACTCCTTAACGTAATTTTAAATTTTTAAAGTTTTTTTGTTGCTTTTACACAATTAAATCTATGGTTGAGACTCTCAAAAAATCTTAACATTCTCACACAATAAATTAATTGCAAATAAAAAGGAAATAATTATTTTTTTAAGAAGTATTACCAAACCATTTTACATTCCTTCAAAATTAAAATTAAATTTTATTAAAATAAAATTTCAAAATCATATTTATTTTAAGTTTTTTATTTAAAAAAAAAAGTTCTTTATCTGTTTTTTTTAACAAAAAATTAAATTAATTTACAAATGTGGTGTATATATTTTTTACAAAAATTAATTTAATTTGAAAAAAAAGACGTGTAAGCAATATTAAAAAACAATTTAACAAGTATCACTGGGTATGGCGCTGTGTATGTATATATATATATATATATATATATATATATATATATATATATATATATATATATATATATATATATATATATATATATATATATATATATATATATATATATATATATATATATACACATATATATGTATGTATATATTTATATCAGGGCTCGAAGTAATGAACTTTTTTGTTCCAGACAATTTGCCTGATAAATACTTAGGTTTAGCAGGCATGTCTGACAAAACCTAACAAAAAAATTTACTTTAAGGAAAGAAGTGTTTTATAAATTATAAATATATTAATTACATATATTATTATGTTTGCTTGTTACATTGTAACAAATTAAGTATAATGATTGTTTTCAACAAACCCTTTTTAATAATATTATCAAATGATATTATAGATAATTTCATTTATATAAATATGTATTTTTTTTGATAATTTTTTAAAACTTTTTTTATGATTAGTTTTATAAACACATTTGATAGCAAAAAACTTTAGTGCGAAAACAAACATTACATATCAAAACTCAATTTAATAAAGTAATAAATAGTACTGCTTTCTATAAATAATAATATAACTTACGTTAAAGTTTTTATAAAATAAATTTAGCAAGGGTTTTAAAGACTTAAATATTCATTTAAAAATTATAAAAACCATTGGGAAAAAATTTGAATAAATACTAAATATAAATTTTTTAATATAAATGATAATAACTGGTCTGCTTTATTCAAAAAAATTTAAAGCTTTAGTGTCTTTTAAAAAACCAATTAGATCAAAAAAATGATGTATTTTATTACTGTGTTTTGTTTTGTTTATAACTGTGTGTTCAACTTCATTTTCTGTTTTGTATAAAAAATCAAAAAATGAAGTTTTTATACTATAATGAGTTTACTAATAATTTTGAATAAATAATTTTGAACAACTGTTTTATGCTTGATATTTTATATAAATATATATATATATATATATATATATATATATATATATATATATATATATATATATATATATACAACCCTTGGAATTAGGGTCGGCATTTGGCAACGCTGACATAACTGCCGACCTTAATATATTTGAGGTCTGCAAAAAATTGCCGACCTTGTTTCTATGTTTTATAGTAAGACCTTTGTATCAAACTTTTTTTGCTGACCTGATGCCAACCTTTAAAAGATTGAGGTCGGCAAATTATTCCCGACCTCATTTTTCCTAGTCCATATATTTTGATTTCAAATCAGTTTTTGAATTAATAATTAATTTAAAGGTTTTATCTAGGCAGAGTTAATTGGTCTGCGCACTGAATTAAGTGAAGCCAGGGCCACTGTAACAATACTAGAAAAGGAAGTCAAAAACTCACTACTTCAGTTACATTCTGTTCAGCTTCAGCTACATTCAAAAGGTGAAAATGCTGCAGATTTACAGATTATCAAAACTAAACTAGTAAGAATTTATTTTAAATAGTGTGTAATAGCTTTTTTTTTTGTTTGAACTTATATGTATTAGTAAGTGACCGAGGTTCCGGTCCTGGCTAAAAATATATTTTTTACAAACCTGACCATGGCAAAATTATAGGATTTATGAGTGGTTGATAGCCGGGGTTAGAAAAATATTTATAATGCTTTATATATTATAAATTTATGCATATATTTACTATTTATTAAATACTGGCAAATACTGGAACCACTTATTTAGCACTTAATACTATGATGGAAATGTTGTCTCAACCAAAAGTTGTCAAAAGTTGAAATTGAGAATTAACTTTAGCATCCAAATCCAGAGTAATTTGGATGTCTAACAATAGGTTGATCAGTTTAACTAGAATGGCTGGAAGGGTATGGCTATTAGATTTAAGAGTCAAATTAGAGAATAAGTTCTATGCAAACAACACTGCCTTATTTTGGAGAGAAGTAATAAGATCAGACACATGAATTAGAGATGGAATGTTAGACTTACTTAAGTTATGGTTCTGTTGAAGATTTTATGAAAGTCTCAAAATGTAACATCTGTGATAAGATACAAGATTAGTTAACTGAGAATAGTTGAGCTTAGCACCAGAAAGCACCTTTTTACATTGACTTCTCGCAATAATAAAAAGACATTTGTTCTCAAGTAAGGTATTCTTGTAAAAATATAATATTTATATAAGAGAAACAGCTAGAAGGGGAAATTGAAGCTTCATGGTGATGATAATTATACTAATGATTAGTGATGTACTGATGGCAAATAGCGATTTTGGCTATTAATAGGTTTTAATGAATTTATATAAGGGCATCATAATAATAATAGGGATGTAAAATACATATATGACATGTGCCTATACATCAGCAGTGACTCAGCCTACTAACCTATGCCATTGGTAACCAGCAACGAATTAGTTGGCTTAACCATCGACTAAATAAATGGCCGATGACATTAGTTGATTAATCTACATTGTCTCATAAGCCAATCCAAATTGGTGCATAGGCACACCTTTTATATGTAAATTGAGTACCTAATATTAATATATTACCTTTATATGCATACATTAAACCCTATCATTAGCCTCAATCAGCCTTTGCCTTTGGTACATCACTATTAATGATGATGATAATGATGATGATGATGATAATGATGATGATGATGATGATGATGATGATGATGATGATGATGATGATGATGATGATGATGATGATGATGATGATGATGATGATGATGATGATAGTGATGATGATGATGATAGTGATGATGATGATGATGATGATGATGATGATAGTGATGATGATGATAGTGATGATGATGATGATGATGATAGTGATAGTGATGATGATGGTGATGATGATGATGATGATGATGATGATGATGATGATGATGATGATGATGATGATGATGATGATGATAGTGATGATGATAGTGATGATGATGATGATGATAGTGATGATGATGATGATGATGATGATGATGATAGTGATGATGATGATGATGATGATGATGATGATGATGATGATGATAGTGATGATGATGATGATGATAGTGATGATGATAGTGATGATGATGATGATGATGATGATAGTGATGATGATGATGATGATGATGATGATGATGATGATGATGATGATGATGATGGTGATGATGATGATGATGATGATGATGATGATGATGATGATGATGATGATGATGATGATGATGATGATGATGATGATGATGATGATGTCAACATTATATCAATATAAAAAATAAATCTTAAATCAATATACAAATAAATCATTATATCAATATAACATATAAATCAATATATCAATATAACAAATAAATAATCTGAATAATCATGATGAGTTATACACTTGTAAACATTCTAAATAACTCGTTTTAAGAATATAACTAAATATAAATGCAAATAAATATTTTTTTTTTATTTAAAACATTTTAAACTTTTCAGGAAAATGATCTAACTCAATTTCGTCAAAATGCAATAAAAGAATCTCAAGTAACCGAAGAAATCAAAATAGTTAAGAAAGAAAATGATGCTCTTCGAAAGTATATTACACAGATTCAAGGGGAAGTTTGTGGAGCTAGACTTGCTGCAAAATATTTAGAAAAAGAACTTGCCGGAAGGTAATGGAAATTAACTAAATTAAAAAATGATTTAAATAATTATATATATATTTTTTAAAGTTCTATGACATATTTGAAGACTCATTTAGAGATTATTTATATATCCTAACTTTTTAAAGAAAGGATTTTTTATACCTATATATACTTCTTGATGAAAAAGTGTTTTTGAGGCATAAGTTAAAAATAATTAAAATTTTTCCTTAGAATTCAACAAATTCAGTTATTGGGTCGCAACTTAAAACCGCAAGAACACGAAATGCTTTGGAATCAGATTGAATCAGAAATCTTTCTTCATCGTCACAAAACTGTAATACGCGCTTGCAAAAAAAATCCCAAAAAAAACAAAAAGAACTCCTCAAGTTCCTCACATAACAATAAAGAAAAACAAGAAACAGTTAATATTACAAAACATTCAGGCGATAAAATTGTGGTTAAATTTTACCGAGAAAAAAGTGAAGGTCTCGGAATATCAATTACGGTAAAATTTATTTTTTTAAATTTACTGTATCAAATAACATTATTCAACTACTTACCTAGTAATGAAATTTGGGTACAAAATGGTTCCAGGGTGGAAAAGAGCATGGCATTCCAGTAATTATTTCAGAAATTCATGAAGGAATGTTAGCTTCACGTTGTGAGGACTTGCAAACAGGGGATGCTATTTTGGCTGTAAACAGTATCAATTTGGAGAATGTATCCCATGAGGAAGCTGTCAGTATTTTGTCAGCATTAAGCGGAAATGTTACTATGGAAGTTTGGCGAGTCATCGATACCTCAAGTGAAGATGAGGAATGGGAAACAAACTATAATTCTAGGTGAATTCTAGGTTTGTGTAAGAGTAAAGTAATCCTTGCATATTTTTTTAAATTTATTCATTATTTAATCAATTTATGTTTTAATGAAGCAATTTATGAAATATCCTGCACATATTTTTTTACAAAGTTTTGTTTAAAAAGTTTTTGATAAAAAACTTTTTAAACAAAACTTTGTTTAAAAAGTTTTTTGTGATAAAAATTCCCTATTAAAATTCCAAATTCATATATTTAAAACAAGTTCATTTTAAGATTTCTAAAACAGTTTTAACATTTGTATTATTTGGTTTGAATGTGTCACTTGGTTAGAATGTATTGATAATTTTTAGAACTTATAAAATAATTTTGTAAAAGTGTTATTAAATTGTTGCAATTTTATGAATAATAAAATTTGGAAAAGGTGGTTTTGGTTGTTAATAGGCTAGATGTATATATAACTCATCTATAATTCTATAATGCAATTTATAAATTACATTATTGAAGACATTTCTTACAACCAGATGTCGTTCCAGGTATTAATCTGGTTTGCAGATTATTGAGCATTTACCTTTCAAAATTTATGGAATCCTCTATGACCTACTTAAGTATATAGTGGAACTTGTGGCTTACAAATATGAAGAAGAAAAAAATTCAAAATTTTGGCTTTTGCAATTTAATTTTATAAAAAATTAGCCCTAAAAATAATCATTTAAATATTAAAGTAAGCACATATATTTCAACAAAGTATATAGCTAAAGAGGAATATAAAAGTATTTATAGAAAATATTTTGTATGGCAAAATATAGTCTTCTTTTTCCGGATATATCTGGAATCCAGATATTTTTTCAACTTTAAGTTTTTTTTGGATTTTAAAAAATTTCTGTGTAATTGCAAACTTAAATTTACTTTTTTTAAATTTGTTTTCAAACTCTTTTTTAGTCATTACTTGTACAAAATTTAAGAAAAAATTATAAGAAAAGATTAAAAAAAAAATTGAGAAATCCATCAGCTTAAAGCTAAAATTAGATATAAAGGAAATAAATTTCGGATTTTTCCAGATATTATTCGCAAAATGTTTTCCAGATTTTTAAAATATGACCTGGATGATCACTGTTTGTTAGTATCTAATGGTGACTCAATTTGATTTGAATGCTGGGTAAAATTTTATTTTATTCTGCTGATAATAAAACTTCAATTAAAGACACAGTTTCTTTTAATCAAATTATTATTGCATTTGATGTATGAGCAGAATGTTTGTGACACCTCTGTAAATTTTACCATTCACTTACATATTGAGTATTTAGAAATTCTAATTTTTAAAATTTGAAACAACATCATTTCCTACTTTATTATATCACATATATTTTTAATTTAAATTGTCTGTTTTGCATTTATAAAATACAAGAAATTATCAATTATTTCTTTTGGAAAATAACGTTTAATGGCAGAATAGGTTGTCTCGTGGAAAATTTGCAAAGGTTAGCACTTTGTTTCTGCCTGGTGTAATTTTGTATGCTACTTTTAAATTAATAAGTAATAATTTATCTTTTTCATTAGTGAAATGGTAGTTATCTGCAACCTCAACATTAATTTTATCTTTTAGTATGTTAAGTTGAATACTCGAAAATTAAACCTCCGAATGAATGTAATAGATTGAACTGTAGCTGTACTTTTTAGTAGTCATCAGTTTTTTAAAAACAAATGTGTTGTTTATTTATGACGATAACCACAATTTTAAAATTAGCATACAAGTGACATGTTTAAGATTCTTCAACTTTGGTTGTTAACCAATTTCAGAAATACTTAATTCTTCAACCAATTTTCAGATATACTTGTTTTAGGACTTTAACAACAAAGGGTATCAAACTACCAACTAACATAAAGACGACAACTCCTAAATAAAATTCTTAGTTTTTATTTTTTCCAATAAATTTACCACCATGTTGAACAATTACATATCATTGAGCATAACTGAATTTAATCTTATTACTTTTTTTTTTTTTTTTTTTATAATATTTTAATGTTTTGATTGGTTTAATTCACCTAGAGTTAATACTTTTAAATATGAAAATGAAGGAGATCATTATTCTAATAACAAGTTGTAAAATAGAGGTATATTGTAGAACCAAACTGAGTTCGTTACTATATAACTCTCTTCATGTAATTCATAATACATAAAATTATAAAGTTCAATTTAAATATTTTTATCTTTTCCTTTAACCCTTTTTATATAAGAAACTAAGAGAATATTTATATAGGATTTTTTTAAACATGTTTATACTTGCCAGTGCACACTTATTGTTTTAACGAGACCATTGGGGAAGAGGTATCAAATTACCTCAGTGGTATAATTTTCGATTGGTATTAATGTTGATTCTTTCAATGTCGGTCAATGATGTTACATTTTTAATAATAATAGGATAGTATATATATTTTTTTGAAATTAAATGTTGGGACAAATTTAGTCTAACAAGTCATTCACAGAACAAATTTATATAGTTTTTTGAAAACTTGTTTTATCTAACAATAAATGAAAAATATATTTTTATTGGGAGCTTTCTTATTGGTTTAAGTGTTGGAAGTGAAGATGGCATAAAAAACCCATCTTTATTTGTATGTTGGAATAGGTTTTTTTTTTGAAAAGTTAAGAGTATTTTCTATACATATTTCCAATTATTTTTGTTTATAAACTTGATCCACTAAGAGCACACAAATCAAAAGGAAATCCAACTTAATAATCCACCAAGAGCACAAAAAAAAGGAAACCCAACTTAATGGTCCACAAAGGGCACAAAAGAAAAAAGAAAAACTTTAAAATTTGAAATAAAGAAACATGAATCAAAACGCTGATTAAAAAAAAAATTATAAAATAAAAATTTTAAAAATCTTACTTTTTAATTTCAAAAATTATTTGTCTTTTTCTCCTATTAAGATCATATTTTGTATTACATTATTACATATCAAACTATTTTTTAGTTCCTTTTTTTTAACCTTTAGTAATTTTGTTTTTTGTTTTTTTATTTCAAAAATTTTATTAAGTTGTTTTAAGATATAAAAAAATTTTTTGAATTGGTTATTTTTCTTTTTTATCTTATATCTTGCTTTTATTTTGTGTTTTGAGATTTTATATTCCCTTTTCTTCAAGTTTTTTTGCTTGTTTGTTTGTTGTTATTTTTTTTTGTTTTGTTTTTTTGTTTTATGTAAGCTTTAAATAACTTGTAATGATTTGTCTCACTTTGTAAACTTATTTTACTTTGAATTTATAGTTTATAGTTTAATAAATGAGCAAATTTTGCTATTTTTTTTATTATTATTCATTAGGTATAGTACTGTTGGGCTTTTAGATGATCCTAATGAAATTTCAATGGACAGTGATATAAATATGACAAATTCTCCAGCGCCAAATTCAAACAAAAAAGATGTCAACATGTGAGTTTTAGGAGCATTTTTTTTTTTATAATTTACATTTACATTTAAATTAAATGTTTTATCATTCTTAAATATTAACATTTGATGCTTGATCCTTCTTGAATTTAATTTTGTAGCAATGTTTTGGCAAATAAAGTATAAACAAATTCAAATTTTTCATAACATAAATATTAATTCTAATAATAAATACAAATTATTATAATAAATAAATGTTTTCAATATTGATAAAGTCATTTTCTAAATAATAAAAATTCTTTTGAAAGCCTTTGTGCTTGTTTATAACACCGATAAAAGGAATTCTTCTTTTAATAAATCTAATTTTTCTTTCTAAGCTAGATTCATCTGCTATGTTTCTGGTTTCTTTTGCTGTTGTTTGAGTATAAAAGATTTGACCAGTTGATCCATTGAAGACAACTTTAGACCTTAGTGTCATTCTGTAAATATTTTTTATTGGCATAATAACTTCACCCTGATATTCTATCAAGCATAGTACTATGTGGTTGACCAACGCTTGCATGCTAACTTCTGCAGCATAGTCATTCCATAAGGTACATTCTAGACAGTTCTTTTGCTTTGCGTACAATATTATAATATGGATATAAGTTGCAGACTTTATTTATGGTATTGTTTCTTAGACACTGATAGTCAGACTTGCTCATATTGTTATAATAATATGAGTGCTAAGACTTCATGGGGAGTATTTTGATCATGTTCATATGTTTGAATTTTTGACAAATTTCTAACTACCAAAGCGTATTTTCTTTTTTCCTTCTTTAAAAAGTATGAAACTACTAGCATATAACACTGGAAGAGTTTACTAATTCAAGTTCTGCAGTTTAGATTTATCTGATGATTCCTCAAATGATTTAACTGGCTTGCTAAGAGATGAGTTAAATGTTTTTTCTGTATTGCATAAACAAATGTTTTGTTTTGGAAGAATGAAGTCTTTACAAAGTCAGGCTAAATTTATCTGTACAAATTTATCATTGAATCTTGCACTTGCACCCCATTGTTGATTGTATTTGAAAACGAATTTTCGAGAATTAATCAATTAAATTTAGTTACAAGTTGTTCAGAAAAAAAATTATAAACTAGCAGTTTATCTTGTCTTATATGTATGGATAATTTGGTTTCTCTTATAAATAATGAAAATGAATTTGATTTCTACTAATGTTTGACATAGTACCAATAATCTAAAGCACTATGAAGCGGCCAAAAGTGGCCATAAGTGGAATTTTTTTAATACACCATTTTCATTAATTTTTTTTACAACTTATTAGAAAAAATATCAAATAATAAGAAAAATATATTTTGGTTCTCTCGTGGCTACTATCCTAGTCAGAGAAGCATTAAAAAAAGTTCACTAAAAATCCCGAACTTTTTATATTTTTCTAATTTTTATTTTTTTTTACTCATTTAAATGATTTTTTTATTTTTTTTTTATCTTAAAGTTTTATTTCTCTTGAAATCTTATGTAATGTTTTTGGTGATTCTGTGGGTCTATTAAATAAAATGTTAAAATAAATTTGAGGAGAGAAAAGGAAACTAATTTTTTTTAGGAAAAAAGCTACTATTTTTGCTCATGTTTAATTGAATCAAAAACAACCATCCAAACTTATGCTTTTTAGCTCAAGGTGAAATTTATGTCGATAAACTTTTAAATGAAAATGATTAGTTCTCTTAAAAACATTCAAAAAACAGGTTTTCGCTGATTTCTTTTGAAATCTTTTGCAATATTTTTGTAGATTCTGTTGGTTTTTCATGAAAATGATTAATTCTCTTAAAAATATTTAAAAAACAAGTTTTCCCTGATTTCTTTTGGAATCTTCTATATATTAATATGGTAATGAATAGTGCGCATAGTTACGCCTAATGTTTGTGTTGTTAATGACGATTCTGTATTCTGTAAAATACACAATTTTTTAGTTTTTAAGTAGTTTCTAGACTTTTGAATGCGCGGTTATATATTCCATACGGTCTTTCGCAAGCAAGCAAATTTGAGCTGATATATTATTATTTTCGAAATGAATTGATGTTGTTCAATAAAAATAAAAAAATAAAAAAATCATCTAAATGATTTAGATGATTTTTTTATTTTTTATCATAAAGCTTTATTCAGGCATTCTTTTATCTTTTTCAAAAGTAAAAAGCTTAAAATATTGAATATAGCTTTTGCCAAATAAGTAAATAAAATATTAGGTAAAAAATTTAAATTTTCCGATAAATATTGTTTTTGAAAATAATCTCAAAAGTTCCGCAGAGTTTCACCCTGAAATGACTTTTTTATCCTAGGGGATGTTATCATGGATGACTAAAAAAAAAATCAGCTGCCCCAAATTGCCCGAAATGGATTTATGGGTATAAGTATAAAAAATAAAAATCTGTGTAAATAATTTACCCCACTCCACCCCACCCCACCCCCACAATGAGGGGTTGTAAATTGTACGTGGTCATTACTTCTGAACGCCAAAAGAAAAACTGTCTTCCCTCTCAAAGGGTTGGAGGGGGCCGTTATTTGGGTTCTTTATGTTCCCAAGCTCCAATAACCGTAATATTTTGTAACACATCCTCATTTGACAAATAAAAAATTTGGGAGTTCACATCATGCCTGAAAAAATGTTTCATCCGTATTTCTTGAATCTTGAATACAGATGTTGTTAACATGATGTGATTATATTATGTTAAATGTTACATAATGTGTAATGGTTTATAACTAAAATGGATAATTGTTGTTAATGTGTTTGTACGGTTTTGTGTGTAATTGCTAATTTGTTTATATTTAAGCATGTTTATGTGGGTTTTAATAGTAATTTTGGCTGTATGTAGTTTAATATAAATCATGATAAGAATTTGTAAGAGACAATTTCTTGTTGAGTTAAAACAAGAAAAATTTTATTCATAACATTATTGTGTTTATGTGAAAAACTAAACATGAGAAGGATTGATGTATTGTATAAAATCAAGGAAGTTGGAATTAATAATCCCAACTTGTGCTCTGTGGTTGAGGAAGAAGTGAAGAATAATATGAATGTTCATAACTTTAAAGATTTAAAAGGGAAGATTAAAACATTTGTTACCAAGCTCAAGATCAAATATGAAAAGCACGGAAGAACCTTCTCTCGACTTGAGGAACGCGAGAAAGAATGGCTGGCGTTTGAACTGTACCCAAAACCTGCTCCTCCCACATTAAGACCAGGAAGACCAGCTACACGATGAACTGATAGTTCGGAGAGAACTAAAAAAAGAAAGGTATTCAGGTATATTAAAATCTATATGCTACATTTTTGGTTGCTAATTTTATTTAAATGAGTACATGAGTTTGATTGGTGACCATTGTACTGAAGAACTTGCCTGTGCTGCTGCGTTGAGGGCTAAATTAAGCCCAGGAAAGACCGACTTTTCAAAAGTTATTAAACATTCTGTTAAAAATCCAGCTCTAGCCAGGAAAATTATTGAAAATACAAAAATGAATCCAATAATGATGAAAGCAGAAGAGGCCCTTGCATTAAAGATAATTTGCGATCTCAGTGATTCACAATATCAAGTTGTTAGAAACTCTTCACTGAAACAGAATGCAGAGATATACCCTTCAGTCAAAGTAATATTTGATACAAAATCCAAATGTTATCCAGAAAATTTGGAAATTTTAGAAACATCTGCCAAATGTTATGTTCAGTCAATGGTAAACCACACTTTATCAAGAGTTATAAACATATCTAATACAGAGTGTCTAAATGGATCGGAAACAACTGGAAAATTCTATATGAAAGCTGGAATGGATGGAGCCTTATCTCAAAGTGTATACAATCAAAGGTTTGATGACACAGATCTTTCAACAGGAGTTGAAAACAAAAAATTCTTGTTTCAAACTGCAATTGTTCCATTGAAACTGGAAATAAGGGCCATCACTGCATGGTCAAACCCAATGCCTTCAAGCCCCCACTTTTGCAGGCCTCTTCACCTGCAATACCAAAATAAAACAACAGAGTCAACAAGAGCTGAAGAATTAGATGTTAGGAAGCAAATAGAAAGTCTTCAAGATTTTGAACTTGAAATCCCCTTCTGTAACCAGAAAGCAAAAATAAAAATAAAAATTGAGATGACCATGTTGGACGGCAAGGCAGTGAATGCTATAACAGATACTAACTCAACTCAATCTCGCAATGTTTGTTCTGCCAAACCTAGTGAAATGAACAAGCTGGATATAATTAGAGAAAAAGTTTGCAATAAGCAAGCTATAGCTTTAGGATTATCCACAATGCACTGTTGGATACGAATTTTTGAATTCATTCTACACTTCGGATATAAAATGGATATTAAAATATACCAGTCCCGATCTCCAGAAGATAAATTATCTGTAAAATCTTAAAAAATCAAAAGAAAGTTTAGAGAGGTGTTAAGCTTAGCGGTTGATACCTCCTAAGCATGGATTTGGAAATACTAATACAGGAAACACTGCAAGGAGGGGATTTCTAGCAGCAGAATCTTTCTCTGAAATAACAGGAATTAGTTTGAACATCATTTTAAGACTAAGAAACATATTGAATGCCGTTTGCAGTGGATTCCACCTGAACTTGGATGCTTTTAAAGCATACTGTTATAAAACTTCAGAGCTGATAGTGGAAACCTATCCTTGGTACATTATGCCACCTACACTTCATAATTTTCTGGAACATGGATTTTTAATTGCTGAGCATTTGAATCTTCCCATTGGAGCTTATTCGGAGGAGGCTCAGGAAGCAATTGAAAAAAAATTGCATTGAAAATTCAAGGGAGGAGGGGGAGGGAAGAGGGGGGTAATGGGAGGGGTCTACGACATGAAAAGTTTTTAATTGCCCACTTTTTAATTTTTTGACCATTTCGCTTCACTGTGTAAAGTAAAAAAAAAAAAAATTTATCAATATAACTCAGATAGGTTTTTAA
This sequence comes from Hydra vulgaris, assembly GCF_038396675.1. NCBI lineage: Eukaryota > Metazoa > Cnidaria > Hydrozoa > Anthoathecata > Hydridae > Hydra > Hydra vulgaris. The sequence continues at coordinate 16,304,050 of NC_088922.1, forward strand.
TTGTTCATCTTGAAATAATGTTCTACTTTTAAAAATGCAAGCAAAAATTCAATGGTTCAATTTGTCTACTAAAAATATTGAATACACAAAATTTTTGTAAATTTTTTGCCCATGATTCAAATTTAATATCCAAATTTGTTACAAATTAATGTAAATATAAAAATAGTATGACATGTAAGAGCAGCTAAATTAATAATATTTTGAAAATATACTTGTATATGCTCGAAAAAATATATATGATATAACAAGGTATAGCAAGATTAATAAACAGTGCAGTGTTGCACGTGGATATAACTTACAGGGATGAGGTTATTGCATATTGCCCCACCCCTGTTAATAAACTCAAATCTTAACAAAGAGCTTCTTGTGTGATCTTGGCGATGCACACTAAAACAATTAACAGGAACACTACCTATTTTAATTTTTATTTCTAGGCTTATTTGTATTAATTATTAGGCCAAACAACTTTTAAAAAAATTCTCGGGGTTCATTTACTTTGGGAAACAATAACTTAAAAACGACTCAGGGGCCGCAACCCAAATCACCAACTTGCTTAAGTGTGACCTCGCCTTTAATAATAACTAGTGTAATAAGTAAGAAATCCTAAAAATATAAAATTTAATAATTTTGAAATATTTTTAGATCATCTTTACGGAGTTCTTTAGCCGAATTAAAACTTGCTCAGAGTTTGCGCAAAATAAACAAAGACATGTCACCAGCTGATGAAGCTTCTCCTCAACCAACTCATATATAATTTCAGAAATGGAATTTACTCAACAAACTAATTGTTTCACTTTAATTTTCTAATTTTGTTTATTTTTTTTTATCCTCATTTGTAGATTTTTTATAATTTGTTTTATCTTGTACAATTTGTAATGGTTGTAAATTTTTTATTTATTTATAATTAAATAAACATCTTAGTTTATTTACAATATTATGACACTTTATTTGAGCTGCAATACTTACATAATGCGAGACTTCACATATACCTGACTTGTTTAGTAAACTGGATATTATATTTAAAAACTAAAGAAATTAAACAAGATGGATTATTTAAATTAATTTATTATTTTAACTTTAATGTGTTTCTGGAAAAAAAAAACGTATTCTCTTAGGCAATAAACAATAAGTTTGTTTAGAAAAATGCAAGAGAGGTCTTAAGGATATTTTAGTTCTGTTATTAAAATATAAAAACACGATAACATTTTATTAAAAAAAATAAATTAAAATCTCAAAAAATAAAACAAATGTTAAATAAACTTTTATTAAAAAACAAACAAGTATTAAAAAAACTAGAATATAATTATTTACATTAAATAAATATAATTTTTGTTATCTTTTTGTATTTATGCGGTAGTGGTGTAGTGGTAGAGCGCCTCATAAGCGAGAAGTTCTGAGTTTGATCCCCACCACGCAAAACACCAGTAAAAGTACGACAAACCGGACAGTGCGCAAAAGCGGACACTTATCGGGTAAACTTAATATCTTCACTAAAAATAAAGATATTTGCAAATTTTAAAAAAGTTTTTAATTTTTAGTGTGTGGAAAATTATAAAATTTGAATTGGAAAATTAAAAATAAAGTTGTTAAAATGATGGCTTTAATAAGACATCAAACTTTTTTTGGAAATTAGTTTCTTAGCATATGAGATTTAAAAAAGCAATTTTAAAACACAGGCTGTTTTTTGTTGGAAATTTTCTGCTAATTCCAAAAATTTTCAAAACTATTTTTGGAATTAGTGTCCGTTAAAAAGTTATGACGGAAACAAGATTTTCTTTAGTTTTCACCTTAAACCGGATACAATAAATTCCCCCTATAATCAATTAAAATTTAATTTCAAGTTTTCACACTTTTGTGTTGATTAATTTTGTACTTTTGCACTTATGCTGTTGAAGTGCAAAAGTACACAAAGTAACCACAAAAGTGCATCGTTTCTTCAATTTCAAAAAACTCTATTAATCTGTAACTGAATTGAATTTACTAAACTTAAGGTGGTTGTATAGTAAAAACTTAGCGATTTCCATTAAAAAAAGTAATTTTTATTTTATTAACTTTTTATAAAATTTAACTCGCTTTTCAACCATGTATAGCATGATATGGTTTTAATAACAAAAAATAGTTAAAAAATTGCTTAGTTACGCCCATAGCAACCAAACTTTTTTTTGATAAATTTTTTTTTTTTTAGTCTACATTTGTTGTCGTAGTAAATAAATTACTTTCACAAACACAAACAAGGTTTCTGAAAGAAAATCGTACTGATCTTATCATCAGAACCTTTTACAAGCATGTGTATATAAACTACATCAAAACATAATCAACAAAAAATAAAACGTAATTGACAATAAAAGTTATAAAGAAAATATAAAATTACAATTAAAAAAACCTGACTACATCATCCATTAAGATAATTAGATTTTTTAATTTATATTTGAAAATGGGAAAAGTAAAATGCATGTCGAAATTGGGCAAAACAATTTTATTCCAAAGATACGGTGCACGATATGCAATACAAAACTGACTAAACTTGGTCCGACAAAAGGGCTCATGTATAAAATTATTGTTTCTAAGTGTAAATTTATTTATTGGTTTCAAACAAAAGAGATCTTTAAAAACGGGTAAAGATATATCATTTTTCCACATATACATAAAGCACAAAACATTAAAAACATTAAGCTCATAAATATTGAGAACTTTTATTTTAATAAAAAGTGGTTTGGAATGAGTATATCGATTTGCAAAGTTTATTAAACGGATCGCATGTTTCTGACGGCGATAAAGGCATTTTAACTTACTTTTTTAAGTGCTAACCCATGCAACATTAGCATAATTTAAATAACTATGAATCAAAGAGTAGTAAAGTTGAGTTTTTTTATATAAATCCGTTCTGGTTTTATATAAAATTCCATTATTTTTAGAAATTTTTGTACTAATATAGTCGATATTTGTTTTCCATGTGATGTTTTCATCAAGAAAAACACCTGAGAAGTTTGTTACATTATGTCTTATTATTTCAACCTTATCAATAAAAATGTTAGGCAAACTTCGGGGTAAGTAAGCTTTTGTAGAGACTGAGTGGAAAAGAACCCAATTTGTTTTTTTTTATGTTCAGAGTTAGTTTGTTGCAGTAAAACCATTTGGATATACTTTGAAGTTCACCATTCATAGTATAGAAGAGATTGTAAATGTTATTATCGGAAAAGAATAAGTTAGTTTCATCAGCAAACATGATACTCATTAAATTCAAAGCTTTATTTAGATCGTTTATATAAATCAAGAACAATAGTGGTCCCAAAATGGAGCCTTGTGGAACTCCACATGAAATTTTTAGAAATTTATTTGGATGATCATTATTGCTGAAAACAAATTGTTTACGGTTGGATAAATAACTTTTGAACCATTTTATAACTTTGCAATTTATTCTATAATATTTTAGCTTTTGTAGTAAAATTTCATGATTGACAGTATTAAATGCTTTCGAAAGGTTGATGAAAACACCTAATGTATATTTAGACCTATCAAAAGAATTAGAGATTTTACATACAATTTGGATAACTGCATGTTCTGTGGAATTATATCTTTTAAAGCCGAATTGATAGTTGTATAAAAAATTATTAAAATGAAGATAATTGTATAATCTATTGTGAATAATACGTTCTAGTATTTTTAAAAATGTGGAGAGGACAAAGATAGGGCGATAATTACTGATATTTGTTTGATCACCTTCTTTTAAAATTGGAGTAACCTTAGTAATTCGTTGGAACTAGTGCAATTATCCACTTGTACTAAAAAATCTCTAAATGTAGCATTTGTAAAAGGAACTTTGTTTGCTAGTTTGGGACCGATGTCAACAAAGAATTTATTAAATTCATGAGCTATAGCTCTTGATTCGCATATATGTTTGTTATCAACTATAATTGTTTAGGGGAGGGAATCTGAGCATCTTTTTTGTCTACCACTAATTTCATTCATTATTTCCCAAGTGCGTTTTGAGTTATTTTTAAACTCATCTATGAGACTTGAGTAGTAATTTTTTTTCAAGTTTTTTCGAACTTTTTTAAATAGATATTTGTATTCTTTATATATTTTTTCATTTGCAGATGATTTTGTTTTAAGATATTTTATATAAAGCTTCTGTTTTATTTTTGATGATTTTTTAAATCCCCTGGTCACCCATGGGTTGTTTATATTTTCTGGATTTAATGTTTTTACAATGATAGGAAAATTAGCGTCATACACGGAATAAAATGTTTTAAAAAAATTATCGTAAATTTTATCTGCATTATCATTAAAGTTAATATGCTTCAGTGTAGGAGTGATAATTGGTTTTTAAATTGTTTTATATTGGTTTCGTTAAAAGCGCGTATTAATTTTATTTGATTTGGTTATATTTTCAGAGTTTGATTTAAGCAACAAAAATATTGGAAAATGATCAGATATATCCGATTTTAGGATACCTGTTTGTGTATCATTGTCGGATATATCTGTTGTAATAATATTATCAATCAAAGACACTGTGTTTTTTGTTACTCTTGTAGGACGAATAATCAAGGGTATTGCTCCAGTTTCGAAAAAAGAATCGTAAAAGTTTTTAATTTTATTATTTTCATTGTCAGTAGCGGACTGGCCCGGTGTGCCACTATTCTATAGCACAGTGGGCCGGTACCTGCTTAAACGTTTTGGGCCTCAAGCAAAGATATCTATAATTTTATATTTGCACTTTTTTTTTATTATCTTTTATTATAATTTATAATATAATATAAATTATTGTTATATTGGACGTGGCCGTTTCCCGTTAACACATAGACACATAGTATAAAATATTAAAATATAAATAGACATCAAAATTCAAAACAAACAAAAATATTTTGTTTCTGCGAACGTTATCGTCTTATCGGATATCGGTATTATATCATAATTATATGACAATATCAATATACGCCATGGATAGCAACGTATTTACGTATCAATAATCTATAAATAAATACGAACAATATATTGTGTGTGTGTGTGTGTGGTTGTGGTCAGTGGGTGGTACCGTGGTGGTGTATATCAGGAAGAAACTGACTGCAACTGCCGGAACAATTATTAACTTAATAATAAGTTGTTGTTGAGTATTACCTACACTGTTCGTCGTACATTTACCGGAAAGTACAATAGGTGCATTAACCTAACGAGTATAATATAAGACTAATAGTCAATTCTAAAAAATAAAAGTGAATAAAGTTAAAACTAATCGTAAAGGAGGAGCGGAAAAATTAGAGATAAACGAATTGCCGAACTGAAAGCAGCAGGAAGTCATCCAAAACAAAAGAAATTACAATTTTGTTCAACTATCAATACACGAAGTGGTAAGTTTATAAGTTTATATAATTCAATTCTGAGTGGGTATGATTATAGATAGTATATGTATATAAATAATAAATATATATGAAGACATGAAGTACCTTAAGTTCTTAAGTACCTATTTTAATTTATATTGCATTAACATTTTTAGATAACTTTAATTATGATACATCGGAATTCGAAATAAAAACAAATAATCCTATATTTTCAAGTGTAAGTATTAAAGTACATTATATACCTACCACCAGTCTTGTTAAGTATTCGAATACTTATATTTAAATACTTTTTTTGTATTTTAAATACTTTTCGAATTCTTTCAACCCGTGTATTTTTAAATATTTAAAAAATACTTTGTTTTGTATTTTTATTCGAGAATACTAAATACTTTTATTCTAGTGTTCAACTCGAAATTCCAATTACCAATTTTTCGTAATATACTAATTCAAATTTTGTTTCTAAAGTATTTTTATTTAATGTTAATAGTTTTGACTTATGAGAATTTATAAATAAGGTTTCCCAAAACACAAGCAGATAACAAAATGACTGAAACCCCCATCTGCTCCTCTCTACCATGGCATACGGGACACTTGTACTTACTACTTATTAAAGAATTATATTTAGTCATTGAAACATTTATAAATAAGTTTAAATATCTATACATTTGCATATCGTGTTAATTATATATTATATATTAATAATTATTAATAAAAATAACATTTATAATATGCAATTTATTGAACTAAAAAAAAATATTTGTTAGGTATTTTGAATATTTTTAAAAAGTATTTGTATTTATATTCAAATACATTTGAAAAGTATTCTTAATAAGACTGTCTATCACATTAAAATATATTAAATGTAAATAAAGAAAAAATTTACACAAAGGTATTTTTTAAAAAAACCTAGCTATACACTTTTATTTTAATATTGTGTTGTAAACTATAGAATAAAAAAACTTATGTTTCTTATTTCAAAATAACTTATATTGGAATTATCATTGCAGGATCCTGTATGTACTAGTACATCTACTGGGCATAATTCAAATAACTTAAACATCAATGAAAAAAGTTTGGAATTAGTAATAGAATCTGATGAAACGAAAAGTCCTACATTTTCTATTGTGAGTACAAAGTATTAAAGTATCTTATATACCATATTAAAATATATAAAATGTAAATAAATAAAAAATGTACACAAAGATATTTAAAAAAACTAATACTTTTAAATAAATTTGTGTTGTAGTCTTGTAGACTATAAAATACAAAAAACTTATGTTTCTAATTGTTTGATTGCATTAGGTAGAAGATATTATTATACGTTCTAATATCAATATCAATAGTATTATAGATGATGAGACAGGTATTATGAATAGCAGTATTGGAAAAACTGGTTCTGATTTTATTTCGGTTTGTACATCGACAACTGACATTCCTATTGTGAGGACATTTACTTATTGCCATTTTAATTACCCATTAAATTTATATGAGATTTTTTTTTTTGTAGGAAAATTATGGTTATACTATACAAGTTGATTTAAAATTTCCAACAAATCCTAAAAATTTAACCGTGGTTCAAAAATTGGAGTTTGTTAATACAATTCACCCTTGTCAACCTAAGTTTTTAGATAATGTAGCTTGGTCTCTTCACAGAATATATAATCGAACAGACCTAAAAGGTAATTTAATACCAAGAAAATGGTTGACTGTAAAATGTAAAGGCAATAATTATGTAGAAGCTGTTTATTTCACAATTTGCATGGTATTCAGTTCTTCAGCTAGTAATTTTTGTTCTGGATGTACAAATTTCAAAAATATATATGCCACCATTGAATCACATGAAAATAGTCAAGTTCATGGTTTAGCTGTGGAAGCATATATTTTAGCATCCAATAATTACAATATTGAAAATTCTGTAAATATAAATATGATGAATTTAAAAAAAAAACAAGCACTTGAACGTATTCATGTTTTAGAGCAAGTTTTTGAAATTGTTAAGCTTTTGGGGAAACAAAATCTCCCTTATAACGGGTGATGCGGAAGTTATCGGACAAATCCTAATTTCATTATTTGAGCATAATAATTAGTTTTTGTGGTTTTATGCGTAGGCATAAACGTTCTATAAAATATAAACTTTATTATTTGAAACACAATTATTTAAAATGAGGTTAAATGCAGCTGAACGAGAATCTTTTCAAAAGCGACTAAAAATGTTTTTTGTAAATAAACCTAATATTAAAAAAAAAAAAAAATCGTGAATCATTTTGAAAAGGAAGGATTTGCTCGAAGTACAATATATGATAACCTAAAAGACTTGAAACTGTTCAATCGTTTTCTGATAGAAAGCACCATGGTTGTCCGACATTCTGGACTAGAGAAAAGAAAGCTGAATTAACGAGACTTGTCAACAATCGAAAAGGGGTCAGTCAGAGAAAAATAGGTATTAAATTCGGTGTAAATCAATCGACAATTGGTCGTCAGTTAAAAAAAATGAATATTAAATATAGAAAACGTGAAAAGACTCCAAAATACACTATAGAACAACAAATAAAGGCAAAGAAAAGAAGCAGGAAACTAGTTAACCAACTCTATAACACAAAATCGCTTCTAGTCATCGATGACGAAAAATAATTTTGTTTTGCAGGGGACAACATGCCTGGAAATTCTGGATACTACACAAACAACAAAAAGACATGCCCAGAAAGTGTTCGGTTTATAGGAAAAGAGAAATTTCCAAAAAAATTATTGATGTGGATAGCCATATCTGACCGTGGTATATCCGAGCCATTGTTTCGGACTTCCAAGGCTGTAGCGATCGATTCATCAATCTATATTAATGAATGTTTAGAAAAACGACTTCTTCCATTTATTCACAAGTATCATGGAAACTTTAACTGTTTATTTTGGCCAGATTTAGCAAGTTCTCATTATTCAAAAGATTCTCTAAATTGGATGGACCAATATGTCTATTACGTTGATAAAGAATCCAATCCCCAAATGTGCCTTAAGCACAACCAATTGAAAATTTTTGGGGACATTTGGCACTGAAGGTTTACGAGGGAGATTGGCAAGCTTCAACAGAGCAAGTTTTGATTGATCGCATTAAACTAAAACTACAAGAAATTGATTTAAACTTTTTACAGTCGCATATGAAAGGCGTCAGAGCAAAATTGAGATCAATTGCAGATGGTGATGCTTTTTCATATAAAAAATAATATATTTTTATTAAAAGATAAATGCGTTATTTAAAAAAATATAATAGTAGTTTGTTTTTTTATTTATAAATAAGTGATTGACGTTTTTATTTTGTCCGATAACTTCCGCATCACCCGTTAGAGGTTCAGGTTTATCTGAATCTTTATATAATATCAACTATGAGAATATTAACTATAATAGAGGAAACTTTTTAGAACTCTTAAAGTTTACAGCCAAGCGAGATTCAATTTTAAATGACTATTTGACAGTTGCAACTGAAAGTAGTAAAAAGCGCAAAGAAAATATTGCTAATAATTCTAAAGGAAGAGGATCTTTGGTAACAATGCTCTCTAAGAATACAGCTAATAAAGTTATCTTAGCTATATTAGAGTTAATAAGAAGAAAAATTAAAGGTGAATTGGGAGATAAACAATTTAGTATACAAGTATGTTATTTGAAAATTATATTTTTTTTCTATATGTGTACATAATACATATTTTAAATATTTTGTTCATAGGTAGACAGCACAGAAGATATAGGGTCTACAGACCAAGCTGCTGTTTGTATACGATATATTTTTAAAATCTGAAGTAAAGGAACGTCTCTTTGCTGTATTAGAAGTAAAAAATTCTTCTGGAAAAGGCATGTATGAATTATTAAAAAAATGTTTTGATGACCATTCGATTAATTTTAAAAACATTGTTGGTAAGTCTTTTGATGGTGCTGCTAATATGCAAGGAGATTTTAATGGACTTCATGCGTACATAAAAAAAGAAAATGAAAACAGTATTTACATATGGTGTTATGCACATATTTTGAATTTATGCATTTGTGATACTTGTGATAATAAAGATGCTATTAAACTATTTGGATTATTGAATCGTCTATCAACATTCTTCTCAGACTCTTACAAAAGAACGAATGTTTGGTAAGAACAACAGGAACAACTAGGAACTGGTCAGAATAAATTAAGAAAACTTCAAAAAATTGGTGAAACCCGATGGTGGTCACGAGAAAAAGCATTAAAATGGGTTTTCAGTGGTGCTGACTGTTTATATCCAGTTGTTCTTAGTGCTCTTAACTTTGTTACCACATCAAGTAAATTTGATCCAAAGTCTTCATCCGAGGCCTCGTCTTTAATAGAAAATTTATGCAATTTTAAAACCATATGTACAGCTCATGTATTTTTAAAAGTATTTATTACTGTTGGTTCTACGTCAACTTATTTACAAACTAAAAATTTAGACCTCCTTGCTGCATGGGAAATGGTCAAAACAACTATTAAAGAAATAGATAAAATTAATTTTGATGATGTTATGTCAGAATCAGAAAAATTTTGTTCGGATACGAATACCAAGTTAACAACTGTTAAATTACCTGAAGATATAATTGTCGAATCCGAGTTTAAGCAAAACAGAATAAGACGTACAAAGCGAATGTTTGACGAAATATGTAGCGATGAATCACCAATAAATCCCAAACAAAAATTTAAGGTTGAAGTATTCCTGTGTATTATTGATCAACTAAAAACTAGCCTGTCAAAGAGATTTATAAATAATACAAGTTTAATTGTTGACATGCAATATCTTTTACCAAAACATTTTAAGGATTTGAAGTCAGATGATCTTCCAGAGTCAGCGTTACAAAAATTGTCTACTTTGGCGTCAGTAGACCATCCATTGTTAATTGCTGAATTAAAACATTTTGCAAGTATTTACAATAGTGTTAAACAACCACTGAACAAATCCAATCGTATAATATATGATAGCATTGATGACAATAGCCATGAAGAAGATGATGGGATTAATGATAATTTATATGAACTTCCCACTGATATCAGGACAGGTAAAATAAAAAACAATTTAGGTAGGTTGTAACTTAAACCTAGGTCTATAAACAAGTATAACTAAAAACTTAATAGGTAATTCATTTTTTTTTTAGGATGTGACAAGTCTATGAGAGGAAATGATAATGGACATAATCGTGATTCTTGTCTCTTGTGTGTTCACAAACTAATTTATTCGCTTAATATGCATTCTCCTTTATACGTTAATCTTTTTACTGCCATAGAATTTGTATTAACAGTATCAGTGAGTCAAGTAAATTGCGAGCGTGTTTTTAGTAAATTGAAAATAATTAAAAATCGTTTACGTTCTTCTCTTGGAAATGAACACTTGGAAGCATTTCTCCTTATGACAGTTGAAAAAGAAATTTTAGACGAAATTGAAATTGAAGACATACTTGAAATAGTAAAGAGTTCATCACCGTTAATGTCTAAGCTGTTGTCAAAATATTAAATATTTCAATTTATATTAACTGTACCTAACTATCTAAGTACCTATAAGGGCATAAGGCCATAAAGTATCATTACTTTTATTTTGTTTAATTATGTTTTATGTTATATCAAATTTATCACATTGATTATATTATTATGTATTTATGCTATGTTTTCATACTAATTTATATAAGATTTTAGCAAAAGTTATGTTGATGACAATATCAACTATTTAGATATTGTACAACAACATAAATATAATAATGGTATAAAAACCATTAAGATATTTATAACATTCAGTAATTATTATTTTGTATAAAAGATAATTTGGCCGTTGACCCACAAAGTTTATAAAGGCCCGTAATCACAATATGAGGAAACATTTTTTTTTTTTTGTTTGGTGGGGGGGGGGGGGGGGTTGGACCTGTCGTAATAGGGCCGCTAATGAACTTGAAATAGTGGGCCGAACCCTTCCCAGTCCGCCCCTGTTCATTGTATAGAAAACAATTCATATTTAGGTCCCCAATAATAAAAATCTTTTTTTTTTTCTTTAATACCTTTTTTAAAAATACTTTGTTCAAAAAAAATGCTCAAGTTCTCACGCCGTCAGGTGGTCAATAACAACAGCTTATTAATAAGTTTTTTGATTCATTGTTTATAATTTCAATAGTTAAATTTTCTTTATCGCCATCAGTTACACTTAAATCATATCTAACATGATAAACAATGTTTTCATTTACATATAAAACAACTCCTCCGCCGCGTTTATTTACTTGTCTCTGGAGAGAAATTAATTTAAAATGAGGAATATAAAAGTTTAAAGTATTATTTAAATTATTCGAAATCTACGTTTCAGTCAAACAAATTATATTAAAACAATTTTTTGTTTCCTCTAACAAATTAAGAAGTTTTTCAAAATTATTATTAAGGCTTCGAATGTTTACGTGGAGAATTCTAATTTTATTTAAATTTTCGTCGCAAACTTTTTTAAAAAGAAACCCTTCTAATTTGCTTGGATAGTGATATGAGCAATCCATATCGGGTTTTAAATTTTCATTATTATTTATTTTAGAAACGTTAAACTTATGGATTTAAAATCACTAGTCCCAGTTAGGGTTGAGCTTTTACCGAAAATTTACCGGTAAATCGGTAAAATTGTTTTACCCATTTACCGGTAAAATGATGTCGGCAAATTTCGGCAAATATTGTTTTTTTAATAACGTTGAAGGATGCTTGAAAATGTTTTAGAATGCTTGAAATGGCTCAACCAATAAATTAAAAATTTAATTAAAAGTTTAATTTTTATTTTCCTGTCAACAAAGCTGTTGTTTGTTATGCTTGAAAAGTGATTTTGTTGGTTTAGTTTTGTTTAAACACTTTAAGAAAAACGTTTTTACTTTCTTGTGACTTATTTATCAATCAATGTATTTTGGAAAACGATATTACATCCACGGTCATTTACAAATAGTTATAAAACTAATATTAAGTAAATACCTATAAGTTGATATAAAAAAATATTTTTAAACACAAATAATAATAAAAATGATAAACAATGAATTAATAATAATGATAACACTATAATCATAAAAAATAATATATTGAGTATAATATTTATAAATTTACACTAAATAAAACCAATTAACTAAAATAAACAGAAAGAATTAAATAGTTTTAAATACTTAACATATATAAATAGTAAAATAAAGAATAAGTACATCCGAGGAGATTTTTAGATACAAAAAATTATAATAAACAACAACAAAAAAAAAACAAACAAAAAAAAATAAAGAAAAACTAGACTGAATATAAAAAATAAAAATAATAATAATACTAACAACTATAATCAATACTACTAGAATACAACCGTTACAATAATAATCCAAAAAACTTAAAATAAACACGTCACACTCTAATATAAAATAATTAAAATCTCCAACTAACAGATAAAAATAGATTAGGTGGGTAAAAATGTATAGGAAAAGTCAACAAACGAGAAAATCAGGAACATTAAAACACAATACAAACACACACACACACAAAACAAAACATATATCATAATATTAAAAAACATAAAAATAGTGACAAAATCACAGAAAAAATAAAATTACACAACATTTAAACATAGAAATAAATTTTAAAAAGTATATATTTTTGTTACATCTTCGACTTTTCGAATTTATAAAAACATTCCATATTTTTCTTAACTTTGTTTAACTTTGTTTAGCGAAGTCAGTTTTCTTGGTGTCGCCATGGATGAAAACATTCCCGTTCCGAAAGTGAAAGTTCACTTGCAATCTGTCATCGCAAAAGTCAGAAAAATTGTCAAGTTATTTCGAAAATCGCCCGTCAAAAATGACGTTTTTCAAGAAGAAATTAAGAAAGAGCACGGAAAAGAGGTTTCACTTATCCTTGACTGCAGAACAAGATGGAACAGTCTGCTGTCAATGATTCAACAGTTCCTCAAAGTCAAACATTCAATCAGAAAAGTATTGAAGGACACTTCTCCACATTTGATTTGCAGTGATGATGAAGAAGAAATTTTATCCTTCATTGTTGCTGCTCTTGAACCAGTCAAATTAGCAGCAGAAGCACTTTGCCGATAAAATGCAACTTTTCTTACTGCTGAAGGAATTTTCAAGTTTCTTGTGAACAGGCTGAAACTACAAGATTCACCTCTTTGCATTGCAATGAAGAGTGCAATTTTGAGACGTTTTGAAGAGAGAAGGCAGAGCAATCTTGTAAGCTTGTACAGATATCTTTCCAATCCAGAATGGTTGTCCGACATTGAAGAGCATAAAGTTTTCAATATGCCTCCGAAGTCTGTACTTCAAAAGACCGCCAAAAACTTGCTGTCTAGGCTTTTTCCAACAAATCCAGATGACCTGGAGTTTATTCAAGAAGTGCATGGCTCAGAAACTCTTGACGAAAATCCACTTTCTCTTGAAGAGGAACTCGAGGAAGCAATTCAGCATTCGGCCAAAAAATAGCGACACAATTCAAACGACGAATTCAAGGCCATTTCAAAAGAAATGTTGGTCTATGAAGCGATCGGAAAGAGAACTGCAAACCTTGAACTTTTGTTCAATGCACTAGAAACCATCCCGCCAACAAGTGTCGAATCTGAGCGAGCCTTTTCTGCCGCTGGATTATTTGTGACAAAAATTCGATGCAAAATGAGTGACGACTTACTTGATACACTTTGTTTTCTCAAAGCTCATTTTTTATCCAAAAATAAATCTCAAAACTAACATTAATGTGTTTTATTTACTTATTACTGCATTTTATGGTCTTCTGTTTATGCCTTTTTATTTTTTTACCAATTTTACCGGTAAATTTAGATTTTTTTTACCGTTTTACCGGTATATTTAAAAGTCGGTAAAAGCCTAGTCCCAGCTATGTTTTTTTTTTTTTAAGGGGCATTTATTTTTAGAAAAATTTCTTTTTAAAACGTAATGTTTGGGTTTCTAAATTCCCTTTTTCTAAAAATTCTAAATTCACGAGAAGTCCCATTCCTCGTGAGAAATGGGACTTCTCGTGAGAAACGAGAAATAGAAAATTCTCGCGAGAAGTAGAACGAGACTTAAATATTATATTATTTTCCAAATTAAAAATTATTATAATTTACAAAATGCTTAATAATTTGTTTTTTTAATTAATTAATATTTTGACTCCGTGATTTTAATTAGATTTTTAATTAGATTTTTTAATTAGATTTTTTTTAAAAATCTAATTAAATATTTTAATTAGATTTTAAATACAAAGACTTTTTATATAAAATGGTGCACTTTCGACTTAATTTCATTAGTTTACCAGTGGAATTTAACTTAACACATATTGTTCATATTGAAAAGAAATATTCTTGCCTCATTTCAACGATCAAAAATGTCACCAAGAAAAAACAAAATCTGGAGATATTTTCACAAAACAAGTGACGGTGCTGAATACAAGGCGTGCAAAAAGTCTTTGAAAACAAAAGACGGAAACACAAGCGGACTTCATTGTCACCTCGAAAAAAAACACAGCCAAGATTAGGTTGAGTATTCTGAAAAAACTGACGGCTCTCTTCTTCCTCCTCCTAAGAAGAAACAACGAACCATGGTCGAAATGCATAAAACAAAGTCTAAATATGACAAAGACAATACCATTCAAAAACAGTTTGACTCTGCAATGCTGGATTACTTTTGCACTGATCTGGCATCCTTTTCAGCAGTCAAAGGAAGAGGTTTCAAGAAATTGTTTGACATTGCAAACCCTAAACTGAGCCTTCATTACAGAACAACATATTCAAGAAAGCTTTCAATTCGGTCAAGAGAAGTTCAAGCTGGAATGAAGAGCATAATAACGGAGATTACGCCAAATCTAAAAAGTGCAGCATTTACTTCTGACCTTTGGACTTCTAGAGCTCAGGACAGCTACATCTCTTGGACTTTTCATGCTATTGACGAAAATCGGAGACTACACCACAAGACACCCCATGTCCAACAGTTCCCAGGCAGACACACAGGTATCTTAATTGAAAGAAAGCTGGATTCTTTATTAGAAGAACTAAATTTGCCTGCTGATTTGCCAATGTACTGCGTGAACGACCAGGCAAGAAACATGAAAATTGCAGCCAAATTGTCAAAGCGCCTTAACCAATACTTGTGCAACAATCATATTTTGCAATTTGAAGTTCGAGACTCATTTGGAATGACTGCTGGAATGGATGATGCGTTGCAAACATGCAAAGATTTGGCTTCTTTAACTCATCAGTCAACAATTGCAGCTGAGTTGCTTGAATCAGAATCAGACGCTCAAGGAATCAATTTTAGACAGTTACGCCAATCTGTTGACACAAGATAGAATAGTGAACTGGATTGCATGGCTTCTGTCCTACATCTAAAGAGTGCAATTATCAGCTTATGTGCAAATGAAGATATTTTTTCTTCAAAGACCATCAGTGCATCACAGTAGAAATCAATCGAGGGAGCAGTAGAAATTTTGGCACCAGTTAAAAAAGCTACAGAAACGTGATCGGCTGAGTCTATTCCAACAATTAACACTGTCGCCGATTCTCTTTATTTAATCCATGACAAAATTGATCAATTTATTGAGACGGATGGAAAAAATGGCTACGGTGTCTTGTATGCAAAAAACTTGAAAAGCTGCATTGAGAAAAGATTTCCTCTTTGTCACATTGGAAACTTATTGAGTGCTGCAGCAAACTACTTAAATCCTGCTTTAAAGGGACTTCACTTGAAGCTCTTCAAAAAATTTCAAACAACAAAAGAATGGTTAGCCTCACAGGTTAAGGATAATGTTGAGTGCCAACCTGTTGCCAGAGTCTTTTCAGCAGATTTGTCCCCTAATTCAAAACTGAAGCGCAAGTTAAACGTCAGACTTGAAACACAAGAGCCAATATTTGAACTGAATCCTATTTTGAGCGAAATGTGCCAGTATGAATATCTCCCTGATGCCAAAAAAGACTTCGATTCTTGATTGGTGGAAATTGCATTCAAATACATTGCCAGAACTCTCTTCATTAGCTAGACAAATTTTAGCTATTCCAGCAAGTTCAACTAAATCTGAGAGAGTTTTTAGCTCAGGTGGAAATGTCGTCAGATCATCCAGACACAACTTACACCCAGAAGAAGTGATACAAATCATCTTAATCAGAGAAAACATTGTCTTGTTGGAAAAGTTTGGCAAAAAAATTCTGAATTAATATTTGAAAAAGTTGTTTACATTTGACAAATGTCATTTGTGCCTATTTGTCAAAACCATGTTTACATTTTTTTTTTTACTTGGATTTTAATAAATTTGTTTTCAAAAATTGTTAAATTTCTCGTCTCGTCTCGTTCTCGGTCTCACGAGAAGTACTAACTTCTCGTCTCGGTCTCGTCTAGGTTTGAAAAAACCTAGTCTCGCTCATGGTTATCCTCCCATAACTTTTTACGACTCTCAATAGTTTCCTTGTTTTAAAATCACTTATATCTTTTTCATCACAATCGATTTGTTATTGTTTACATAAACATCTAGCTTTTCAATTCTGTCCGTTGATATTTTTAAGTTTGCACTCATAATCTATACAAAACTTTTTTCTAGTTCTTTTAACAACTTCTCTGTTTCTTTCAAAATAGATTTTTTTTGTTCTTCTAATTTGTTGGTAATTATTTTTTCTATGTTTTTAATTGAAATTTCCATATTTGTATAATAATTTAAACGCGCTGTAGAAAAAAACACGTCCGTTTGCTTCAATAACTAATGCGCAAAAAAAAATAAAAAAAATAAAAATTTATCTAAGAACTAAATTTTAAATAGTCGTTTTTAATTTTAGGTTTGTCTAATAACTAAATTGCTTGAAAATCAAAGTTGTAAATCTGATAATGTTGTTAGTTAAAATGAGCGTATGAAATTTTTAATAAATACATTGTTTTTAAACTTTAAAGCTTAATTTCTCAATTGTACTTTTTTGTCTGACTGCGAACAGCAAATCACTCATATCTCTTTAACCAGATATGCAGTTAACTTCAAATTTTCAGGGTTGCTTCTTTATAGATAAAATTGCAATATTTTACTAGAACTAACCTTAAACTTGTTTCCATTTGAATATATTTATACTTTACCACAGGATTTTGCATCAAAAATATCCTTTAAAATTAAAAAAGCTGCCATTTTAAGTTTTTCAGGTTTGTTTATTACACTATAATCCATCAGTGTGGTAAGTTTTAGCTTGTAATGTCATTAAAAAGCTGAGAAAAAGAAGTTTCCTTTTTTATTGATTTTTCAGCATTTAATGCTGAATCAGCATAAAAAAGGGTAATTTTTATTTCAGCATTTTAAATTAAGCATTATTTAGCCTTGCTACTAATTTTGGTATGAAGACAAAGTTAGAAATCGAAAATTTTTTTTTTTTTACTTTATAACCACTTTAAATTGGCAAAAAATAAAACAAACGAAAAGCTTTTAAACTGAGGAGACAATTAAAAGCGCTTGGATTAGATTGAAAATGGCGAGTTTAGCTTAAGAGCCTCAAAATCAACGTTATCCGACCGAAAATCAAATAAGACTTTAGTAGTTGGTAGTGGAAATACAACAAAATTGAGCCCTTTTATCGAGATAACCTTCGTTCACCTTCTTCAGATGCTTGGCGATTGGGGCTTTGATAGACGATTAGATCAAGTTCAAAGTTTAGTGAGAAACTATTTAATAGAAAATAATAAAACGTGTTTGTTCAAAAATGGAACGCCTGGTTGCAAATGGTACAAAGGGTTTATGATTCGATGGCACTCAAAACTAAGCTAATGAACAGCTACAAAGAGAGCAGGGTCATGCATACCTGAAATTATTACCCATTATTTTGATGTTTTGTTAAAACATTTTGGTTTAGCAAAAATAAGTTTTAGTAAAGCAAGGGATTTGTGGAATTATGATGCAACTGGTCTCAATGGTGACAAAGGCGATGCGAACGTAGAACTTTCGGTCCTTTTTACTGATAAATTAATTTAGAGAGAGTTAATTAATCGATAAAGTTTTTAGGCGTGTTTCCAGACAAAAATGTAACCTGGTGGAAACGTATAGATAAAATATCGAAAAATTTAGGTATAATTTACAAAGCTAAGCAGTAATTAAATCAATCTTGTTTAAAAAACATTTACTTTTCTTTTATTCATTGCTACTTAATTTATATGAACATTGCTTGGTGCAGCACTAACGCGACAAAAATAAAAAAATTGCCTAGCAGACAAAAACATAAGGATAGTTTCAAAATTAGATCGTTTCTCACACACAAAAACACTATTTAATGAACTTAATATCCTAAATGTATATTAACTAAACCACTATCATTTTCTTATTTTCATTCGAACTTGATAAAAATATATTACCAATCTTATTTTATTCAACTTTTAAGTATATAATACAAGTTGCTATTAATTATTAAATATGGCAGTAACCATTAGTGAAATTCGAACAATGTTTAAGGAAATTTTTGCGCAGTACAAAAAAGATATACTATTACTAATAAAACAACAAGAAGAAAATATTCTTAAACTCATCAGTGCGAACGCAAATGTAACGAGCGACCGACAACAAAAAGCTGAAACAAACATTAATGACAGCGTGGAAAAAATTGAACGATTGGAAAAGGATGTATTTGATATAAAGGAAAGTTTAAATTTTCACGAGGAACTCATCGAAAAAAAGGTCAAAAATAATATTGAGTGTATTGAAAAAAAAGAATTTGTAAAAATGAAGCACATAAAAAAGATGAGTTCATTGACTTTAAAAAAAATTGGAGAAATTGAGGATCGGTCACGAAGAAATAATCTTAGGATTGATGGCATCAAAGAAAATAAAAATGAAACGTGGTCTGAAAGTGAAATAAAAGTGATTAAACTTTTTGAGGAGGCTCAAGGGGTGGAAAATGTGAGAATTGAAAGAGCGCATCGCAGTGGACGCCGAGATGCAAAAACACCACGCACTATTATTATTAAGCTGTTAAACAATAAAGATAAGGTAGAAGTTTTTAAATAATTCTTCTAAATTGAATTGTGAAAATGTCTACATAAACAAAGATTTTTGCTTCGAAACGAACTTAATAAGACAAGATCTTCGAGAAAAAATGGAAATTGAGCGGCAGCTAGGAAAATTTGCATATACAGTATTGGACAAAAGATTTGCAACCAACATCGAACAATGCTAAAAAGCGTTCCTAATTTTACATGTCTTAAAAATGAAACGAACTATACTACCACAGGAAACAATTTAGGAGTCTGGAGTCATAGCATGCTATGACATGAGCAATCAGCTGACAAGTGACAGCACGCAGGCAGAATTTCGTTGACAAGTGCCATTTTGCAGCGGACAAAACAAGTGCAACCTTTTTGGTTTGTTTCATTTTCTTAAGTCTGGTCCGTGTCAACGTCACGGAAGAATTTTTAATAATTAAAGGAAGTATCCAGAAGTTTCCAGAAGTTTCCAGAAGCATGCAGAAGCTTCCAGAAGTTGCCAGAAGAAGCATCTGGAAGCATCCAGTAGCATCCAGAAATATCCAGAAACATTCAGAAGCATCCAGACGCATCCAGAAGCTTTCAAAAGCATCGAAAAGAAGCATTTAGAATCTTCCAGAACAGGTTCATTTTACTATATAAGAGACATGTAAATCGACATGTAATTCAGTCAGTATATGGAAGTCAATCAGTCAGTATTATTAAGACAGTTTATCGACGTGAGTTTTATCAAAGTGTTTTATTGAAGAACATCAATACAAGAAGTGAAATACAACAAGTGTTTCAACAAAGAAACCGCTGATTTCACTAAAAAACCAGAAGAAAAGACTCCTGTTTGCTACATCTCATATTGACTGGAATGTGCAGAAATAGCGAACTGTCCTGTTCAGTGATGAATCGAAGTTCAACATCATTGGGAGTGATGGCATTTGCCGTGTACGTCGACCGGCCGGAAAACGCCTCGATTTACGTTACTGTCATAAGACCGTGAAGCATGGTGGAGGCAATGTAATGGTCTATGGGTGTTTTTCTACTAACAGTCTAGGTCCAATACATCGAAACGATGGAATAATGGACCGTTTCATGTATAAAAATATCCTGAAAGATGTTATGTTACCTCATGCTGAATGGAATATGCCAATAAAATGGATTTTTCAGCAAGACAACGATCCGAAACACACTGCAAAAGTAGTCAAGCAGTGATTTCAAGAGAACCACCTATCGGTGATGGATTGGCCGCCTCAATCTCCGGATCTCAACCCTATCGAGAACCTGTGGGAGATTGTCAACCGCAGAATTAATCGTAAAGGTGTTCGTAATAAGGATCAACTGTTTGAACAAACCCAAAAGGCCTGGGCAGCGATTCCACAAAGTTTCATTGATCACCTTATCGAATCTATATCTCGAAGATGCAAGGCTGTGATTGACAACAATGGATTCGCCACGAAATGTTGATAGCGAAATACAGCTTGGTCAACATTTTGTCAAGTTGCACTTGTTTTGTCCAGAAGGAAATCAACTTTTTTTAATACTTTTGATTAGTTTATTAATTTTCGTGTACAAATAATGAACTTTGTGATAAAACTTGAAGAACTTTTTCTCTAAACATAGTTATTTCTCTTAATTGAAAAAATGCAGCACTTTTATATAAAGAAACTAAATTAGCATTATTTGGTTGCACTCGTTTTGTCCGATACTGTATATCATATAAGAAGCCGATTGTACGCAAGTGAGTGTCTAAGAAAACGGAAGAAAACCCTAATCCGTGTCAAGATAACAAGGGTTAGGATTTATTAGTTTTCTTTTAACTATTGCTAACTATTTTGTTAACTATTTTGCGTTTATTTATATATGTTTTACTTTAAAATGAAGGAAAACTTTATAATTAAATTTTTCGATGAATTTAAAACAATTTGCATTCAAAACAATTTGGTTTCAAAAAAAAAATTCAACAGAACATGCAGAGATTAAACTAGTCAATCAAATATCCAGTGCATTCAGTAGAAACTACTTTACCTTAGGAGTTTTCATTGATTTGTCAAAAGCTTTCAATACCTTTAATCATAATATACTAATAAAAAACTTGAACACGACGGAGTAAAAATTAACAGTTTACTTTGGTTCAAAAGTTATTTGACCGATTGAAAACAATTTATAGTATATGAACAAAACCAAACATTCCAGTCTGCCGTAACTTGTGGGGTTCCCCAGGGCTCTATTTTAGAACCACTGTTGTTCCTAGTATACATAAATGATTTAAATTTAGCAACAGACCTATTAAATTGTATTCTTTTTGCAGATGACTCCAATCTTTTTTATTCCCACAAAGATATTAATACACTATTTGAAACAACAAACGAACAATTATTGAAAGTTAATGAGTGTTTCAGGGTTAGGGTTAGGGGTTATGTAATAAACTTTCTCTAAATGTGGATAAAACCAAATTTATTTTGTTCCACAAAGTGAATAAATCAAAAAAGTATTCCATCAAATTGCCTAATCTAATAATCAATAAGACTAACATTAAAAAAAAAAATTCAGTAAACTTTCAAGGCGTTATCTTAGATGAACATTTACATTGGAGTTTACATATAAAAAGTATTGAAAATAAAATATCAAAAAATTTAGCAATATAATATAGGACTAAACCATTTTTAAACAATAGTTCTTTAAAAAATTTTATATTTCTCATTTATTCATTGTTATTTAATTTATTGCAATATTGCACGGGAAAGTTCAAACCATAAAAAATTAAAAAAATTGTACTGTAAACAAAAACACGTGTGCAGAACAATTTTTGGAGCTGATAGAACTGTACCTTGTGCGTATACTTGGAACATTAAATGTATATAAAATCAACTTACACCCAGTTTTAATGTTCATGTATAAAACAAATATAGGATTATCTCCTAAAATATTTCAATCCTATTTTGACAAAATAGTTCATAAATATCCAACAAAATTTTCAAAAAACAACTTTGTTGTCCCAAAATATAATTCAAAACTAACTTCATATTGAGTTCTTTATCATGGACCTTACTTGTGGAAAATGTTTCCCAAGATTGTAAATACACATAAAACTAGCATAAAGCAGTTTACAAATGAATCAAAACAGGCATTCTTACTTATGGATTTTAATATATCCAATTTTAAATGTTTTCTTTAATTAAAACTCAAATACAAAAAAATAATTAATACAAAAATTAAGTCACTGAGTGTATCAACATTTTTTTTTTCATTACTTTAATTATAGTATTACCTCTATACGTTATTTCTATGAAGTATACTAATTTATTTATGTTATTTCTACGGTGTATATTAATTTATTTACTTTTTATTTTTAAATCTTAGTTTAAATTTTTAAGTTTTAAGCAAATGATAATATCTTATTTATTTTTTCTTATTCACTTGATCTTACTCTTTCCTTAAATTTTGATTCTTTAAATTTTTTTTTAAATGATAACGAATTGATAACAATAAAATGTATTTTATATAAAATCATATCTTCTTATTTTTTCAAACCAATTCTTAAATGTTATTTTGTCATTTTAATATTTTATCAAATTTAGTTTTTTTTAATTTTACAAAGCAAATTTTCAACTACAAATCTTATTCTTTGAAAAACTATAAATTTTAAACGCTAAGCGATATATTTACATTTTTTTTTATATCATTAATTCAGAAATATATACATTTAAACTATATTTCATTGTTAACTATATTTTATCTAGTAATGACGCATTTTTGGGTGCTTGGTGATAAGACTAAATTTGTTTTTTTCTAGCCCTGTCGTTTAATTATTTTTTATAAGTTACGACTGTATATTTTTTTATTGGTAAAAAGTGTAAATAAATAAAGATGTTCATTTTGACAGTAATTACCAGAAGAAGTGCAAAGGGTCTACTAGTATTAACCGGAAATAACGAAAAAATAAACTACACTTTACACAACATCACCATCTGGTTGAATGGAAAGTAACCAATTTTTGCAGTGATTAAATGTTTATTCCTCACTTTCAAAAAGTTAGTGGTCAACATATTTTACTTTTGGATGATCACAGCACACACGTGTCATTAAGTGTAGCCTTAAAGAGTGAAGAAAACAATATAATACTAATTTGCATTTCCGTTCATTCATCTTACATTCAGCAGCCTCTTGATGTTGGTGTATTTTGCCATGTCAAAGATGTTTGACGTGATATCTTAAGAAAATTTTATACTGAAAGTGGTTTTAGCAATTTGTCCGAAAAAATTTTACGAAGTCTCCTTGCACAGTTGTATAGAAGCAACAAAGCTTACACTCGTACTCAAGTTATCGCTGATTTTGAAAAAACTGGGTTCTTTCCATTAAATCAAAACAACATTAACAAATCAAAATTACAAATTTGTTAAAGTTTTAATAACACCTTAATAACATCAGCAGCAGTTACAAAATCACCACGCTGCCCAAGTTCTTTGCCTCAAACTGCTCAATAAACACAAGCCTTAATTCTGCCTGCTTAATTCAACTCCAAATTCTATTCCAACTTGAAATTTAACTTTTTAAGAAGAACTGGCGACTCGTGTAAAAATCAGTAGTAGAAGTAAGAATCAGAAGTATCACAATTACAAATACAAAACTATTACAATTACAAAACTTGTAATATGTACAAAATTTGTAACATGTATAAATCTTATATAACGTATATTTTAGAAACTTAAAACTTCATTGAAATTTTCATGAACATAGGAGCAGGGTGATAAGACGCATTGTCTTCTATTTGCTCCTGTCAGAATAAATATAAGTAGAAACTCCTGCCAAGAAAGCCCGAAAAAAGTACAAAAAGTGCCCAAAGTTTTTTGAAAATGAAATCTAAGAGATGCAAATTTTATGGAAAACTTGTGAAAAATCAAGTTGCAGTTCATGGCTTCGTAAACCTTGTCTCCCAAGAAAATGTATAAAAGGCAAAGAATTATTTTGGACGAAAAGTTGCAGAAACTAGTTAATAAGTTTTTTATTTTTATTTCAAGCTCAAGCTTGTTTATGTTTAATTTATTTTTTTCTAGTTTTTTCTGTTTGTATCATTATGTGTATATTTTAACATTAAAAATAAATATATTGAATTTATCAATTTATCTATGTTTTTTCAAATAATTTGGAACTGTCCGCATTTAGGGAAAATTTTCCAAAAAGCGGACACTATTTAAAAAAATAAAATCTTATTTTCCATAGAAACTTGAAATTAAAAAAATTTTTACACTGCAGAATTGCTCTAATAAACAACTATATTCCAGAAAAAAAAATCCTACACGTTCTCAGTATTAAAAAAGTTATTTAGCTTTTGTGAAGAGTGTCCGGTTTGCGGTACTTTTACTCTATCTCTAAGTTTACAGTGAACCCCCCCCCCCCCCCCAAAAAAAAAAAAAAAATTAAAATTTTATATCGAAAAAAAAAATTATCAATTTTTTTTGAAATTTTTTATTTATTACTATAAGTTTTTTATAGCTGACGTGTTGTAGTTATAGTTTTATAATGTAAAAAAAATTTAGGAATAATATAACAACTATTCTTTAAAACGCATTGTTGCAACTAACTCCTGTTGCACCTAGCACCGGTCTCCCCTACATGGAATTATGATAATGTCTTATTATTACTAAAACTATTACTACTATTTAACCAATCGGATACAATTTATTCAAATAGAGACATCATTATAATGAAATTTCAAAGATATAACTCGTGGAGTGCCTCAAGGATCCAAACTAGAACCTTAAGTTTTCTAATTTACATTAAGAAAACTGAAGAACTTCATTCATTTACATTCACGTTTAAGTCAAACAAAATATCAAATAATATCGAAAAAGTAAATAGACTTCTCTTTGATAATATTAAAATTAAACGAACAAAATTTACATAAATTTTAGGCACATAAAATAAAAATCTCACGTGGACAAATTGCTTTAATAAATAATAATAATAATAAAATTTTTAGAAGTATAGAAATACTAAACAAATTGAAGTTTTGAAAAATTTAACTCAATTATAAAACTCGTTTTATAATTGAATGCCTCATTTGCTATGTTAATATTGCTTGGGTTTATAATTTCCTTTTTTATTGATGTTTATAATGTCCTTTGTTTTATGTATAAATGAAAATACTGCAACCCCCCGTTTCTTTTTTATAACTTATTAAAAAAAAAGCAAGCACCATTTAAAAAATTAAAATTTTTTTAGACAAACAACTAACGCACACTAAAATTTCGGTAAATCTTGCACCTAATTTTAAGGAGTTTTTCTATGAAATAAAATAGTTTCACAAATATGGAACTACAACAAACTTAAGAGAAAACTTAAATGATTTTATTTTTTGATAACATACTTTTATTTTTAGTTTATTTAAATTAGTTTTTAAAAAATGCATTCTGACTAATTCCATATAATATATATATTTAAATGTTTTATTCATTACGTTACTTACTTTTTACTTCTATATTAAAATAAATTACTAATTTAGGTATTCCTTTTTATTATATTATATTATTTTTATTATATTATAGTAATGAAACCACCAATGATTAAAAAAAGCTATAACAAAGCTACATAACTAACATACTCTGATACATAAAAATATTTATGTATTGGAGTAGCATTAGCTGTGCTATACTTTAATAATAGACAACTAATTGTTGAGAGGTTATTTGATGAGCTTGAAAAAACAGTGAGCTACAATTTACATAGTTTTTGTTTTAGAAATAAGTCTAATAGTATCTCTAAAGCGGAAAAACAGTGCTCAAGTATAGTGAAAAATTAGATGTCAAAAATTAGAAGCTATACAAAAAGGTTTTTGTAATCAAAAAGAAAATTTGAAAGGTGAAATTTATGGAATTGGGACGTTGTAAAAAATGTTTCTTATTTTTATTTTTAAATTAAGGTTTTCTCAAAATCATGATTTATAGCCTGGCAACAGTCTATGAAACAACATTTTGAGAAAAACTCTGAAGACCTTGAAGTCTTTTCATCAAGAACTGCTCGTGAAGAACCGGTGCGACTGAATAAAGGTGAATTATATAAATGCGAAATGGCATAAGAGCAAACTGACTCAAATCAGAAGGAGTTACAAAAACTGGCACAAGTGCGAACTGGCATAAGTGTGCTAAAAGAATTTGCAAACATTGGCATAGAGATCCCACTTATGCCAGTTTTTGTAACTGCTTTCGCACTTATGCTAATGTTTGCCTATTCTTTGGGCGCACATTTGCCAGTTTGCACTAATGGCCGTTTTTGCAATTGCTTTGCATTTTTAAAATTCTCACCCATTCAGCCGGAAGTAACTATACATTATTTATTTTAACTTATTTTCTTCAGCAATAATAATGTTAGAATATGTGTGCCGTCGTCAAACAATTGTTTAAGAAACATGGATATATTTTGTAGTTGTATTACATCTATTATATTACGTATGTCTTAAATTTCTTCAACTTTTACTATCGTAACTAGAATAACTAAAAAATGTTTTTTTATTGAAATCACAAGTAACTAAATACTTTTATCAACACCACAGGTAGCTAGATTTATTGACTATCGAAATCAATAATTAATTTTATATTTTTTTCAAAAGACATTTTTAATTTTATATTCTTTTAAATGTCCATTATTTTTTTTTGTTTTAGTTTACATTATTTACATGTCGTGATTTACATGTAGTATAAGCATATAAACTTGGAATCTGGAAGAAGATCATATCAATTTTGTTGCCAGAACCATAGAAAAACTACAATATAAATATAATATAAAATAATACAAGTAATTTATAACAGAACAATAATCCAAAACATTTGAAATAATAAATGGTTAAATAGTATCTCAAAAATATTTCAATCTATTATCCGTTGAAAAATGATATTCTTTAACTTTTTTTTAAAAACAGAAAAAGAGATAGATGAATCTAAATTAGGCTGGACAATTTTATTCCAGAGATAAGGTGCTTGAAAATTATTTAAAAGAACCCTTTTGTGAAACCTTGTTTCACAAAAGGGTTCTTTTAAATAATTTTTATTTCGCAAACTATATTTTTTCTTTACTTTAAAGGTAAATTGATCATTAAAAACATGTAATAAAGAGTTGTTCAAACAACAAAACGTAAAAAATAAAGTATTATGCAAGTTAAGTTCATAAACGTTTAATACCTTCATATCTTTGAATAAAGGTTTTGTATATGAAAAATGATTTAAAAAATATATTATTTGCATTGCATGTTTCTGATGGCGGTAAAGACATTGCAGCTTACTTTTACCTGTACTTCCCCAGGCAATATTTGCATAGTTTATATAGCTATAAATAAATGAGTAGTATAATTGTTTTAAATTATTGTTATTTAAATAACTTCTGGCCTTATAGAGGGTTCCAAAACCTTTTTGCAACTTTTGTTGTTATATAATCAATATGAGTTTTCCATGTCATATTTTTGTCAAGATAAATTTCTAGGAATTTTAAAACGGAATCTTTTTTTATTTCTACTTCATCAATATAAAGTTTAGGTAAATTATTAGGCAAAAAACGTTTTTTTGTTGAGGAGTGGAAAAGGATCCACTTTGTTTTGTCAATATTTAAGGTTAGTTTGTTGCATTTTAACCAATTAGAAACTTTTATAAGTTCTTTATTCATATTTAAAAAAAGTTTGTTAATGTCTTTGTTTGATAAAAATAAATTGGTATAACTTCATAAGGTTCGAGGCCTTATTTAGATCGTTGATATATACTAAAAAGAGTAGTGGACCAAGAATAGAACCTTGCGGAATACTACATTTTATTACAATTAATGTTTTATTTTGAAAATCAATAGGAAGCAATTTTTCTCCGTGGTAGACGAATTGCTTTCTATTTGACAAGTAGGTTTTGTACCATTTGATCAATTTACCGGTTATTCCGTGGAACTCAAGTTTTTTAAGTAAGATATCATGATTGACTGTATCAAAAGCCTTTAATAAATCGACAAAAATACCAAGTGTATATTGTGATTTAGCCAAAGAATTTGAGACTTCACGTGTAAACTGAATAATGGCTTGTTCAGTTGAACTATTTATTTTAAAGCCGAATTGATTTTTATATAGTAAATTATTTGTATCAGGTAGTATGTCTTTTTGAAGATAATTTTTTCTAATATATTTGAAAACGAAGGAAGGATAGAAATAGGGCGATAATTATTGAAGTTTGATTTTTCTCCGTCTTTATAAATTGGGGTAACTTTGGCAATTTTTAATAGGTCAGGGAAAACCCCTTGTTGTATAGATGTTTTGAAAACTTCTAATAGAATACTTTTCAAACTTTCATTGCAATCTATAATTATGTTCCTGTTTATTCCATCCGCACCAATTGCTTTGTTTCTTTTTAGAGATTTGACGGCTCTTTCAAACTCTTCAACTGATTAATCTAGGAATAAGTCATGGGGAGAAAGTAAATTGTTTGAAGTTGTCAAAAAATCATTAAAGGAAATATTTGTAGAAGGAATCCTATCCGCCAGCCTACTTCCGATATCAGTAAAGTATTTATTAAATTCTTCCGCTATTTCATTTGGTTCATATACACATACATTGTTTATTTTAACCATTTTCGGTAGAAAATTTTAACAGGTTTTCTGTTTCCCCGTTATTTCTTTCAAGATTTTCCATATTTGTTTTGAGTCATTTTTATATTTAGTAATTAGATTGGGTAATGGGTGATAATTTTTTTTCAGGTTTTTACGAATTTTTTTAAATAGAGTTTTAAAGTTTTTATATATGCGTAAATTAGCATGAGATCTTGTTTTTAAATATTTTATATACAATCTTTGTTTAATTTTTGAAGATTTTTCAAGACCCTTGGTAATCCAAGGACTATTTAAGGTTATTTCAAAAATGCGAAAATTTGCATCGTACACCGAGAAGAATGTATTAAAGAACTTACTATAGATTACATTTATGTCTTCATTAAAATTTAAATGCTTCCCGTTTAACAATGATAATTGATATTTAAACGTTTCTAAATTTTTTTTTGTAGAAAATACGTTTTCTTATAATTTGACTTTTATTAGTGTTAGGAGTTAAAATTCTGTTGATTATTGAAAAATGGGAAAGTGGTCTGATATATCTGATTTTCTAATGTCTTTTAGCATGTCATTGTTATATACTTCTGTTGTTAAAATATTGTCTATTAGGGTGGTTGAGTTTTCTGTTATCCGAGTAGGCCGGTTGATAAGCGGTATTGCTCCTGATACAAATATTTCATCATAAATTTTTTTTGTTTTCGCTATATCGTAAGCAATCCATATTTAAATCGCCAATTACTAAGTTTTTTTTCTTTTCTTTGTTACCATTATGAAATCCATTATATAGTCAAATTATGACATAGATATTTTTAACAAAATTAACCAATACATAGTTCAGGCTTTGTATGTCATATTAAGTTCCTTCTCGTCTTTTTGTACCACATGTATTTACAACCTCTAATAAAATTAAGTTTACAGCAAATTGCGTTCTACTTTGGCAAGTGGTTTTGTTGGCTCAAATAACCACGCTTTATATTTTAGGATCCTATCTAATAAAAATATAGAGGGTCTCTGATTCCTCATAATGTTAAATTGTGATATTTTTGCATAATAGAGAAAAAAAAAAAGAAAGAAGAGGGGATTACATAAAATAAAAGAGAGAAAAAAGGATTACATAAAGGCAATTATGCGTTCTAAATGAACGCAAGTAAATGAACAACAACAACAAAAAAAACAACATTTAAATTAACTAAAATAAAAGCATGTTTATAGTTAAAAAATTTTGTACAAGTTCACTACAAGTTCACAAATATTACATTTTTTTACAATTATACTTTTTACAATTTTAATTTCTCATAGGATAGTTAATATCGTATTTAATTGTGCTATTTTACATAATTTTACATAAATATTTAAACTTAAACAAATCTGATAACTTGTCAAATTCAAGGAAGCAAATTATACAATGCATAATTTTATTAAGTTTTTGCTTTTTTGTTATTATAAAATACTTGATTTTCTAAAATTTAAAAATAAAATATTTTAAATTTTACTGTACGGCCAAATGAGAGATATTTACAAACTAATAAAAAAATAATTACTAAAATATATACATTTATTATTCTTTTTTTGTTGCATGGAGTGCGTTTTTTAATTCCATTTCTTTTGTCTTTTTCTTCATTTGCAGAGTTTCTATTTTATCTAGGATCAAAAAAAATTTATTAAGATTAATTTTCATGTTATATTTGTTTATACAAAAGATATTTGTAAAATAATTTTTATTTATTGAGTATAAAGAGATAGAGAAAAATTAATCAGTGGAGGGGAGAGAGTGTGGTAAATTGAATTAAAATTGAAGAGAGGCAAAAAGTGGCAAAGTTTTTATATTGTTATTTTTATTTTATAAATAAATTGTATTGTGTACAGTTCTTCAAAAACTTTAATGTAAAAAAACAGCCAACACTGTGATACGACACCTTCTCAATCTTTTTTCATTATTTGGTGCACCATCATCTATGCATACAGATTGTGGAACACAGTTTGAAAGTATAAAACTTAAAGTATTCCTAGAAAGAAATGGTGTCATCAGAACTCGAACTACTCCATATCACCCACAAGACAACAGTCAATGTGAACGAATGATTGAAACAATACTTAAAGCTGTTAGTCTGGCTCTGAAAATATAGAGTCTGGGATGATAAATGTGAGGTAGCATTGCAAATGGCTCTATACTCTATTAGAGGACTTCTATGAACTGCTACTAATGAAACACCCCATCAGAAGATGATGAACTTTCAGCGTTCATCAATAATAGTTGCAGTTCTACCAAACTTCCTAACAGAGCGGCATTCCACAATTTTATACAGACGTCAGATATGATTAAAAGGGGATCTACTTGTTGACAGAATTCAACTATTAGAAACATTATCCCCGGACTTCGCACGTGTCAAACTTCAAAATGGAAAAATTGGTATGGTTTAACAAAAGATCTTGCCCCACTACAAGATATAAATCCATTAATAGAACCAGTCAAACAACAGACTGATGGCTCGAACAATTACAAAATTGTCTTAAGTAACAACATCCACAATTCTGGAAATAGAAAACAAGATGCATTAAATAACACCAACAAAGTAGCTTCAAATCCACAGCATTTGTTTGGGAATTCAATAAAGGATAGCATCTCTTATAACCAATCAACTACAACAATACCTAGCCAACCATCTAAACAAAAAGTTACTACTCTTGACACACAACCTAATATATCCACAAGAACAGGACATACTATTAAAAGGCCAAAGTATCTCGATGAATACTATCCTTAATAGAGTATTATCCAAGAGTAAGCCATTACACCTCGTACTAAAATTTTCTTAAAACAGAGAAGACTGTTATATTTTTATGAACTATGTATTATAAACTAAATAATTGATGTTACCCACATCTTAAAAATAATACGGTTAAAAGAACTTGAGTTATTTTAATTATAGTTTATTGATGTGCTATAAAATCTGTTTTGTAGATCTTGAATTGTGTTTGACTTATATTTGATAAAAGCCGAAAATATTTAATATAGACTTTTTTATTACGGTTTCACAACAATGAGTTTTAGAAAAGTATAATATAAAAGAATTTTAAATATTATTAGTTTAATTTATAATCTCTGAATTGTGTTGTTATTTATTATGTGTTACTTTATTATGTGGACAAAAATAGTTATATTTGTTCATTTAACATCAGGCTACAAACCTGTTAACATTAATTTAAATTAAACATTATTCAATGGGTGACAGGTAAAAATATTTAATCTAACACAAGTTGATGATAGCTACACGTCACCCCAATTGTCACCTCCAATATTATCCCACAAAGTCAACCCAAGATTACCTTACTCAAAACTTGCTTTATTTAGACCAAATGGGTGCATTTTGTCAGGTGTAAGTGTTACACATTCTATTTTTTATTTATTGATGAAGCGTATAAGGATCTACTTTCAAAAACTGTTTGCTCAGTAAAAAATAAAGAATACATGTTTGCACAGTGTTATGATTGTCCTGGTAAAGCACTGCTACCTCTTTTTATGAGATTTTAGAGAACATGAAGATTAGGGTTGGGAATACCGGGATCCTGGGATCCCGAAATTCCCCGGTTTTTAACAATCCCGGGATTAAGCATTTAATCCCGGGATTTTTTTTGAAATTGTTTTCAGTTGAAAATTTTTAAATTAAATTATTTTTTTCGTTCAATTGCATTAAAATTCGAACTTAACAATTTCGAAATTCTTGCAGTTATGTTTTTGAATAATTGGATTAAAGTTGTTATAACAATTGAAATTGGATTGCAATTACATTCTTAAAAATTTTTGGTGCTTAGTCGCATTTATTTAAGTTTCTGACAATTTTTATCTCGAATAGACGTTATCTGTTTGTGAATATTTTAAAGTACAAGTTTTAATAAAAAATAAAATTGCTGGTTTTTTGAACAGTAAATTTTCTAAAATTATAATGGCTTCGTACATGGAATATGACAAAAAAAGTAATTCTGTTGTTTGGAAACATTTCTTAAGAGGAGAAAAAGGGCAAACAGCAATGTGTAAGTCTACTGACTGCAAAAAATTTTAAAAATTGGAGGTGGTTCAACGAAAGGTCTCCATACGCACTTACTTTCTGTCTATAAAATTAACCTCACACCAACTACTATTTCAGTTAACACACGAGATGAACCACCAATAAAAAAAAAAAAAACGTTAACCAATTTTTTTCTGATATTGGAGCGAGAAGAAAAATCACTTCCTGCCACACTTGCACGATTAACAGCCATTGATGGGATTTCATTCAACGTGATATGCCGTTCTAGTGATATACGTGCAGGTCTTATAGCTACAGGATTCAAAAGTTTACCCACAACAGTCAACACTGTGCGTAAAATGGTTGTAGATTACAGCAAAAAAATAAGGAGTTTTTTTATTACTGAAATAGCTAGCAAAAAAAAACTGAATTCCGTGTAGGAGAAAGATTTTCTTTATCTTTTGATGAATGGACATCATTGCGTAACCGTTGCTACATGAATATTAATTTACATGCACGAAATTGTCAGTTCTGGAGCTTAGGCTTAATTCGTATAACGGGATCAATGTCTGCAGATAAGTGTATTGAGCTATTAGAACAAAAGCTTGCACAACATGGACTTGATTTGAGAAAAGATATTGTTGGTATTATGACTGACGGAGCAAGTGTGATGAAAAAAGTTGGGAGAATATTACCTGTAATTCAACAGTTATGTTTTGCCCATGGTGTGCAACTTGCCATTATTGAAGTACTATATCAAAAGCAGGATATAGAAAGAGAAATAGATCAGCAATTCGACGAAGATGAACAATCAGATATAGACGATGATTTTTCAGAGAGTAACTCTTGCGAGGATGATGATTTTTCTGACAACGATAAACTGGTTGATCTTGATGCAAGTCATAATTGGCATCGAGGAAATGAATTTGATGCTACTGAGGTAAATTGTGGTTCAGTGATCAAAAAGGTACGAAAAGTAATAGTAATGTTCAGACGATCACCAAAAAAACCCGATATCTTGCAGAAGTATGTTGTTTCATTAGTAGCTACATCATTAACAGCTAATGAGTCTGAATCAGAAGTTGAACTTTCTGTTTCAAATGAGGCACTACTCGAAATTGTTTCTGATTCTTCTGACTCTTCATCTGAATCTATTTCTTTTGCTCTTAAAAACAGCAAAAGAATCACAGACGAACTTAATAAAGCTATAAAAAAAACACATTTGCCCAGCATACCAACTCGATGTGAGACGTTATCGATGAAAATTCAAAAGGAAATGGTGCTGTTTGAAAATGGAGGAACACGTGGTGATTTTTTGCAAAGAGCGTATGATTTTTTAATGACTATTAAGCCTACCAGTGTGGAATCAGAACATGCTTTTTCTACGGCCGGACTTTTTGCAACAAAAACAAGAAGTCGTCTGGGGGATGAAACTTTGGATGTGCTCTGCTTCCTCAAAACGTATTTTAAGAATAATCAAAAATAATTGCATACGTATATTATATCTACAAAAACAACGTCTTTATAATTTAATAATTAAGTATGTATAATATTAACAAACCAAAGAACTTCCTTGAAATTTGTAAGTTTTTTCTAAACATACTTTAAATGTCTTATTAATTTCCTTAAAATTTTTCTAAAATAATATGTTAAAATCTTTCAAAAACAGGTATTTCAAAATCCCGGGATCCCGGGAATAGGTAAATGTAATCCCGAAATCCCGGGATTTTAAATATAGCACGGGATTACAAACCCTAATGAAAATGATGTTGAGATAAACTACAAGCAATGGCAAACTACAGATTGTGCAGCACTATTGGGTTTGACAGCAGATGTTTCAACATTTCTTGAACTACTGGTACCTTAGTTTAAAACGCTACAAGCTCATTCTTTAATTGTCTAATCTCAATCACAGTACCTACTAAAACAAAATATCAATCATAATAATTATTGGCAACTTCGCAGAAAATTAAGCTTTTGTAGACCAAGATGAAATATGCTATCACCGAAACACCCAAAAATGTTTTTTTTACATCTATTATGATATAATATAAGGATAAAGAGGATGTACTAATACATATTTCTTACTGTTTTATATCAGCCCACATTACACACAATGTAATCTGTGTGCACAAAATATTTTAACTAATCTTACCCATATTAAGAACAAAATTTCTTAATCTGTTCAAATTACATTTGTTCAATTATAATTGTGTAGGGCAGTAAAAAATTTAAAAGCTTTTACAATCTATGCCTTTTAGCATGAATTAAGATTTAAGACCCCACAAAGTAAATTGGGTCTTAAAGCCGAATGAAGCCTATTTTTCATGTCCTACGGAACATCATAATGAGATAGGATTTGCAGTACTGTAAAAAGGTTGACAGCACAAGAAAGTTTGAAACAACCAAACTTAAATTTATTTCTACTGTTTTATTCTCAACAACATTAAAAAATGATCTGTTTCATAAGTTTGTTGTAGCTCCAGTTGAAACTTGGTTTGAAAAAGCGGAAATAGAAGAAATACTTATAAATAAAAAAAAGTAAAATAGCAAATTGTGAACAACAAGTGTTGTCAAAATAACTAACGCATTTAATACCTTAAAAAACTTGTATATTTTTCAGTAACATTTTAAATTACAGTTAATCTATCATTATTGTATATGTAAATATTCTTTAGTAATTTTTTAAAAAAGTTATATATTTTTGAAACAATAGCTTTCAGGGCCTAATTTGGGCAGCATCCAAATACAGTCGAAACTATCGAAAATGATCAGGAACAGCCCCTGGCTTTATATGTTACTGTTATATTCCCAGTTAAATTTTTGGTGAATGTAAGATTATAACTAACTATAAATATTAAGAGCAAAAAAAAAATGTAATAAATTGAATTGAAATGAGGGCATTTTTTTTTTAATGTCATAAAAATCTGATCATATTAGGAAACCAGGTCAATTTTAAAATTTTGCATACAATGTTTTTTTTATAAATATGAATCATATGTCTAAAAAGAAAAAAACATGGTTCAATGGACTGGGTGATTTGATGTGGAGTTATTCAAGAAGACAAAGATCCAAGAAGACAAAAAGAGATATGGCTACAAAACTTACAAAAAGCAGAAATTCAATGAAAGATCCCAATAACAATTTAGCCAAAAAAATGGATAAAACTTCTACAAGAAAAGCTTCAATCAAAGTGCATTATAATTGATGATAAAACGTATTACTAACTAAACTGTTCAACACTCCCAGCCAAGCAATTTTATACAATTCTGAAAGGAACAAAATCTAACATTTTGCTACTAAAACCAAAAAATTTAGCATAAAAATTATAGTTGTATATGAAATGAAAGGAGAGCTGTGTTAGTGTGTAAGAACAGCAAAATATCAACAGAGATCGGTAAACTCCACTGAAGAATTTGGAGTGTGGCATCACAAAATTTTTATAAAAACCGTCATCTAAAAGCTTATACAAGGTGTCTGCACTGCAAGACAACCACTAATGAGTGCAACAAAAACTTATTAAGTGGTTATCAAAATATTCCGAAAATCGAATGGGTCATTATCATTCTGAATAGTCTTTACCTTTATTTAACTTTTTACACACCATTACATGAGAATTATAAGGTACTAAATTATTTGTTTTTTTCATGCAATAAAAATTTAATAATCAGAGTCATCAGTTTAACAATTTATATTAAAAAAAAAAAAAATATTTTCAAAAATTATGTAAACATTGAGTTATTTTTTATATCACACTTTTACCAAACTTAAATGTGAAACATAAGTAACATAAGTAACATAATAAGAACAATAACATAATAAAATTCCCTGTGGAACCTTTCCCATCTTCATGTTTCCTTGCTCTATAACTCTATTATTTTTTCTAGTAAATCCTAACTTAATAGTAGTTGCTTGCAGCCTTGCTGGGAGTGAATCAAAACAAAAAATATAATAATAAAATATCAGATAGAACCTATATAATTTTCATATGGCAATTTTTAACAAATTGTTACATTATTTTTTTCGCCTTTTGATATTTTATAAATACACCAAATTTAATTCAAAACTTTTTTTCAACCAGAGTTATTTTATAAATAAATTTTAGATACTTCTCTTTGTGCATGTATATGTATTATGTACAACATATATACTTAAATTTTATATATTATGTTTTTAAAAGTAAAACAATAATATCATGAATAATTAAAACTTTTAAAAATTTTTAAGTTTTAAAGTTTACCTTTTGTTGTCTCTATTAATTTTTGTAGTCTCGCAACATTTAACATTGTAGCTTCTTGCTTTTCATTCATCAGTCTACAATCATTTTCTAAATATCGAAGATGGTCCTCATTATTTGCATTGCTTTTAAATAATTGCTCACTTGATTTTTCAAGCGAAATCAATTTTAAAGTTTTGTTTTCAGCTTCCTGTTCTAAATCTGCTCCTGTCTGTTCCAAACAAGTTTGTTTTTTAATAAGTAAGTTATACTCTGAATTGAGCTCAGCTAGTCTTTGTTTAGCTTCTTCATAGCGCAAAATGTTTTCTTCATATTTATTTTTAGCAGTACACAACTTATACTCTAACTTTATAATCTTATTGTCTGATTCTAATTCTTTCTCTTCTAATACTCTTCTGTGCAATTCACTTTGATCAATTTGAATTTCAATGGCTTTCAACTTATCAGCTACTTCACAGCGCTGTTGGTCCACGCTAATAATTTTCATTTCACTATTTTCTAGTTTTTTCATCAAAGATTCTTTTTCGTTGAGGATATTTTCAAGATGTCTTTTAGATGATCGAAGTGCTGATTCAAATAACTTGATCCTGTCTTCTGAATACTGTGATTGCTCTATCATATCAAGAATTGCTTCTTTAACTGCCTGCATCTTCTATGCTGATTTAATTCTTAAATCTTTTTTTTTTCATAAGTAAAAAATAGCAATGATTAAAAAATAGTCAAGACAAATAAAAAATTTTACAATAAAAATATAAGTACTTCTAATAATGAAAAATTGATAAAATACAGTTAAATATATGAATACATTTGTTCACTTTTTAACATTTTGAGAAAAATAAAGTTATGCAATATATATTCATCTCTTAATAAAAAAATATATATCTACTGTAGCGTTGTATAGATAAGCACATGCTTATTAGTTTTGAAAATCTTTATAGCATATGGTATTTTCAAAACAAACGAAGAATGAAAAAAAAAAAAGATTGCTACTACATAGCCATGGTGTCAGACATGTTATCTAAAAATGCATTTCTTTGCATATTTAGTCTAACATAAAATGCCATTAATGATGTCATACTGAAATAGGGAGTGGAGTTTCAGTATATACATTGATTGAAGGTTTAGGTTTAAACAAATAGAGAATAGCTGTTTTTCCATAATGGTACAATAATCAAAATAATATTAAAAAATTTCTCTGTTTTTATGAAAACTCTTTGTATTCAATACGAAGTTTCATAAAATTTTACTGTTACAAATGTCCAGAAATTTCTAAAATTTTTTAGAAATATGTAAAGGTTTCAAGGAACTTTTAGAAGTTTAAAAATACTCAGACTTTCAAATAATAATCACACAAGTGACTGAAACTAACATTCTGTTATGTTATGGCTAAGTAAGAGAATAATGAATTATAGTTTATGAGAAATTATCATTCGGTTTAGACGGCATCAAGAGGCTATTTGCACCTAGAGATTCATTTTGCTATGGATGGGGATAAATTATAGACAAGAGTGTTAAAGTATTCCGCAAAAGCATGCCACAATAATGCACTAAATACGAATTTTTGTTTGCCTATCGAAGATCAAGATAAATCATGGGCTCTATATGTAACATCCAAAAATTTCAAGAAATCTATCAAAGAAAAAAGAACATTTTAGATTTGCTACAGAATCGCTAGATTACACTACCTTATGTTGTATATCTTCAATGATTTTGAATTTAAGGAATTGCATCACAACAAAAATGAAATTGTATATCAAATCAGGCCTTATCAAAAAACTTTTTAATATTCTTGACAAGAAGTTGCCAGCTTTCAAATAGGTCCGAAATTCTTTTCCGAAGATGTTTAAAGCAAAAGTCATAGCTGGTATCTTCATAGAACAGCAAATCAAAAAAATAAAAAGTGATGAGCTTGCAAAGTTGCTAAATAGGATGGAAAAATAGCTTGGAACAGCTTTATTCAGTTGTTTATGAGTTACAAGTAATCAAAAGGCTCAAAACTGTGCAGTTGATATAAACTACATAAAAATTGTTGAACAAAAATTGTGTTAAAAAGGGTTATTATCATAATTGGGTACTCTTGCATACTTAATAAATGAGAGTGGAAGTTTATTAATTTTTATAAAACTTTATTAAATTTTATAAATTTTCATAATATTAATTTTTCCCACCCTAAGCTTATTAAGACTATTTATTAATTTTTACTTATTTCTGATTAGTTGATTTTAACAATTTTTGTTATCAATGAAAAAATTAAAAAATACAAATATCAGTTACTAATAAAAATAAAATCTTTTAATGTCATCAAGCTTTAAAAATTGTCAACCTATAAAAAAATCTTCCTTATCTCAAAAACTTTTGATTTATTTCTCACCATAATAAAAAATTATATCAACATATTAAATCCTATAGAATCCATATAGAATCCTATATATGATAAAATAGATGATTTATTAGATCCGGACTAAAATTCCCACCAAACTTTTATTTCCACATCCCCATTTATTAAACATGCAAGAGTATATATATATATATATATATATATATATATATATATATATATATATATATATATATATATATATATATATATATATATATATATATATATATATATATATATATATAGTGGAAGCTTATAAGGTGCTCAGACTCTTGTTTTATATGTGAGATTTTTTTTTTTTTAATTTAAAAAAAGTTTAAGGGTGGCACACGACCCCAAAGTCCTTTTTTTTTTAACCCTTTAACATTATTAAATTAAATTTTTTTTTCTCTGTATTTATTCTCACAATGACTAATATTAAAAAAAATTAGACAGTCTTTCTGTATATTTTTTTTCTTAACACTTAAAAAATTACAGAAAAAGTAATAAAATAGACCAAAAAAAATATATATTATCCTTTTTCAACAGGTTTTTTTAATTACAAAATCCACTTTAATTAGTCAAATTATAAATTAGTTATTAAAATACGCTATATTATTTTGAATATCAAACTTAATGAAGTATCCAAAGTAAGGTAGATCAGCTCTCCCCTATAAATATACCTTTCTTTCAAATTGCAAGATGTGAGAAAAACAAAGTTAACACAATATGAGACTTTTAAATTATTAACAAACTATTATTTAAAAATACTATTAGTTTTTTTTTATGCTAAATCTATTTTCTTTTCCTCTACTTCTTTCGTAAAAATGGTTAAACAAGAACAAATTCTGTTTATTCTTCTCTTCAGCTGTTTTTCCAATCAGTTCTTTAACTAGTGTAATTAATTGAGTCAAAGAACTAATTGACTAATAAGAACACAATGACTAATATTAAAAAAAAATGACCACATCGTGGAATTAAACAGTAATTTCAAACTCAAGATAAAAATAGTTGAACTTTTAGAACTGTGAAGGGATCTCTCTCTTTCCATGTCTTATCTTATCAAAGACAAACCAAGATTGCTCAGTTACTATAGCACTAAGAGATAGAGATTGATCTTGTGCAAAATCTAGAGAGTAAAGAAGTTTAACATTACATTTAAGTGGATATACTTAAGGTTTTACATGAAGTGTACTGTACAATGCTTTGGCAATATCTTCTCTGTTTGGGAAATGTTCATCTGCTAAAACAAGCACAACTAAGTTAGGATCCAGATACTACCTGTGCCTGCCTAATGATTTTATTGCTGAAGTAGCTGCATGAAGATTTATATCTATGAACCTATTTATCTGCCACAACATTTTCATGTCCTACAAAATATTTTAACAAAATTAAATTAATTCATCAATCAAACAATTAACTAATCTTTTTTAATCTGTTTTCTCATTTCTTCTAATTATTTTAAAAATGATATGGAGCAGCAGTTGCAGATATTGCTCTAAGGAACCACTGATAGTAAGATATGCCTAAAAACATAGCCATATCTCTTTTATATTTTCCTCTGATAAGTTTGGAGTGATTTCCAACAGTAAATATATTTTAAGGTAATACAATGCTTTTGCCATAATTCTTGCATGATGAAATTCACCAGAAATACGAAATTTGAACTTCTCTTTTTGAGAAACAGCCTTTAATGGTTTCAGGTGTTTAAAGAGCTGATTGTCTGGACCAGACATTTTACTACTAAGAGAAATTTTGTTAAAGCGGATAATATTTCTTTCTAAAACAAGATGTCTACAGGCGAGGAAAAGTAGATGGCTGCCCAAGCTTATGCGCCATTTTTGTTATTACTCTGTGGGGCTTTCCAGTGTTGGAAGCAGTAGTATCAAAACATATACACTGTATATGATAACTGAGGTCAAAAGATTCAATCACATTGAAAACTGCTTTGAACTGCATTTTCATAGCACCTGACTCAATATGAGAAATGCAAAGTCGCTTTTCCCAATCACCTTTACATACAGCAAATCTTTCTCTTGTGGCTGAAACATGATATTATTCAGATAAAACAAAATATTGAGATAGCTATAACACTGCTTATGAGTTATTTCTCCTCCTGAGATTATTATACAGTGGTGTGCTGGTTGACAAAAAGTCCTTCTACTACATCAGTTATCACTGTATTGTGTAACAACATTTTACAGTCAAACTAATATTAATTTTAGGAAAAAAGTTGGAACTTTAATAATCAAATATAAAAAGCTGAAATCCGTACACTTTAGAAATACTTTACACTTTAGGAAAACTGTACACTATAGAAATACTTTAGGCGGTATTATACTTTGTTTTTATCCTTTTAGTGTCAATCTGATTTTAAGGGATTGCAGCTTTTTATATTTGATTATTAAAGTTTCAACTTCTTTCCTAAAATTAATATAAATTAGACAGTAAAACGCATTGTTTACTACGAGTTCTGTGTTGTTCAAGTTCCCAGGGAGCCTTCAGCTTAGATATAATGCAGCAGTTCTCTTCCACTTCTGGACAATTTGGTGTAAATGTACAACCTTTGTTTGAACAACAAACTAAGTTTTTAAGAAAAACGGATGGTTTAGACTACTCTCGTAGGTAAAGATAAGTTAAAAACTGAATAGATGATAGCGTCTTCCTAGTTTATTTTTTTTACTAAGAATATTTCTTTACCTCTATTTCTTATTTTACTAAGAATTTTTGACATGACTTTTTATTTCATTTAAATAAACTTTAAAAACATAAATTTAAACTATTTTTTTTAATTCTAAAAACAAACTTCATTGAGTATCATGCAAGAACCATTTTAGCCATGTTTAAGCTTTGGTTAAATCTTATTAAAACAGGAGATGTTTGAAATTAAGGATGTTTAATACATTAGTACTATGAAATCACACTGCTGTCATAGAAGCAGTTTTATGTACAGAAATAATGAAAATCTTCATTAAATTAAAAAAAAAATCAGTCTTGAGTCTTTTTTAATGACTTTTTTTATTAAATATAAATGATATATATAAAAAGAGTGTCTTACATTTTTTATATGTTATAGGGTATTTTTTATGTTATAGGGTAGCCCACATGGGTCAAAAATAACGAAAAAGGGTAAAAAATAAAAAGTACGTGGTTCTGTGCCATCTTTAAACTTTTTTTAAATTCAAAAAGAAAAAAAATCTTATATATAAAACAAGGGTCTGTGCACCTTATAAGCTTACATTCTATATAAATATATTCTTGCTCTTTAAAACAACAAAATTTAAATTAAAAATCTTTATTTTATTAAAACTTTTCTCATTTTATTAAAAACTTAGAAAAAACAACCTTCAAATTGGTGTGAATATAAATGTATTTTTATGAATAATAAATACAATGCAATATTAAATTGTAAGCATGTAGCTATTAAGGACACGAGCATAGCTACACACCTGCTTTAAAATTGTTCAATTTATATAGGAAATATAAATTGTTCAATTTATATTTCCACCTCTGTAGAAAGCTACATTTTTATCTGTTTCTTGAACTTTAACTTCATACAGAAGTTGCGGCTCCTCCATAACCAATTTAAGACTATTCCAGATAAACACAACAAGATTTTCTGCAGTTGTTACTTTATTCTTAAACCAAGGCACATCCATATCAAGATTTTTGTGATCAAGAGCATCAACTACACATACTTTCATATAATCCCTTAATGTGGTTAGATTTATAACCATTCCTGTTTCTTCTTTTATTGGTCCATAAAGAGTAACCTAAAATGAGTAGTATGTTTTGAGAACTTTCGTCACAAAATTCACTAAAAACTTAAGTTATATAAGCACAAACGTAAGTCTCCAATGACAAGTTTAATTTCTAATGATTGAATAAAGAATGTCTGTGAAAATAGAAATGATCACTATTAATGCAGGTAACAGCCTTATTTATAAAAGATATGGTTGATATAACTCACTTATGACAAATTTTGTGAAACCATTAATTTCACAAATTCTCAACACAAGACGTCATTATATAATGCAATTATATCACACCAATATGATATTATGGAGACAATTGCATTTTACAAATGCTCACATCTAATAAACAATAAACATTAATACTGTTATTGTTTGTAAAAAATGAAGCATATGTTTTGTTATTTACTATACATTTTTTAAATTATGATCATAATATAGAGGTAACCTATGACTGTTCTGTATGTGATGTCAATATTTATAAAAAACTTTTTCAAAATTTAATTCATTTATATGAAAATGCAGGAGTTGAAAAAAAAATGTTATGTCGACTAAAATAACTTTATAGAACATTATATTTATCAGAACTAGAGAAGTGACGCGTTTTTTTGGTTCTTGTTTTTTTGGTATTTTTGGTCGTTTTTTTTGGAAAAAAAACACAGGGGTCCGTTTTTTTGGTTTTTTGGGAAATATTCAAAAACTCATATACTCATTATGCTACTAAATTTAATTTTAATGACAATATCTTAGTTCATATTTTAACTTCTGATTTTAATAGGACAAATAATTCTGAAATTATTTTTATTTTGGTATGCTTGAAGGTTAACATGGTTGAAGCAGTCCTGTATAAAAACTTCTTAGATAATTTTATCTTCCTTATTATATTTAATTAGATTTAATACTTGATATATATATACATAAATATATATATTTATTAAATATCTACATATATTTACACACACACACACACACACACACACACACACACACACACACACACACACACACACACACACACACACACACACACACACACACACACACATATATATATATATATGTATATATATATATATATATATATATATATATATATATATATATATATATATATATATATATATATATATATATATATATATATATTCTATAGATTGTTGCATTTGGGAGTACGGAAGTAAAAAAATGATTCTTATGCCAACAAATACGTCACTTTTAATTACTTTTGACTTTCGTCTTACATTTGCAT
Source organism: Hydra vulgaris (assembly GCF_038396675.1). Lineage (NCBI taxonomy): Eukaryota > Metazoa > Cnidaria > Hydrozoa > Anthoathecata > Hydridae > Hydra > Hydra vulgaris. The sequence goes on from NC_088922.1 coordinate 16,348,513, forward strand.
GTTGTCAGAAAGTAAAAACCATTAATTTAATTACAAATTATTCATTTTTTAAAAAACCTGCAAAAATGCAAATTTAATTGACCAGAATGTTTTTAAAAACATTCTGAATGTTTTTAAAACAATCTGAATGTTTTTAATAACATAAACAATGTTTTTATTTTTATTTTTTTTAATAAAATGTTTTTATTTTTATCTTTTTTACTGTAAATCATGCACGGAGTGTTGCTACATCTACTATCTTATAGCCTGACTCGCAACAAAGTGCTGCTACATCGACTGACAAACAGCCTGACTCGCAAGGGAATGCTTCTACATCCACTGAGGATTTAGTTGGGGCAGGCAGTCTATCAATTAACAAAAAAAATTCCGGTCTTGCATTTTAATTTTTACTGTTTGTCAACAAAACTTTCTGACAAGCAGTTAGGAGTTATATATATATATATATATATATATATATATATATATATATATATATATATATATATATATATATATATATATATATATATATATATATATATATATAAATTAGTAAAAAACACTTATCTAAATTTTTCTTCTACTTGAAGTTTCACCATTGCTGGATTATCAGAAACTCTTCCTGATGATCCAGCAATGGTGAAACTTTAAGTTGAAGACAAAGTTAGATAAGTGTTTTTTACTAATTTATTATTGCTCTGTTCTTTAAGAACGTTGAGCACTCTATTTGTAAAATACACTAACATAATTTACACACACACACACACACACACACACACACACACACACACACACACACACACACACACACACACACACACACACACACATATATATATATGTATGTATGTATTTATTCTGATTCATTCCCAACAAGGCTGCAATAAACCACTATTAAATTGAGAGTTACTCAATGAAATGGTTGACAGAAGACTTAAGGTTGTACAAATCAAGAAAACATGAGGATGAAAGAGTGTTCCAAAGGGTTAAAATGTGATTAAAAGAACTAGACAAATGAAAGTTTCAAGAGCATGCAGGGATAGATACAGTAAATGAATGAGACTTAGCTGAATGACAAGTCAAGTGAGAATGAGTTTTTGCTGATGGAACTAGAGATGATAAGTCCTTTGAGCAGCAACCATAATAGAGTTTGAAAAAAAGAAAAAGAGATGCAACTTTACGACTATGGGAAAGAGGCTCAAGCTTAGCAGATAGAGCGGTTACAACTATGTTTACAATGTATTTTTGGACCTTGTCTAGAAGAAAAAGAGCATCACTAGAAGAACAGCCCAAATATGAGAACAGTAATCCATACAGAGACAATTAAGAGATTTGTACAGGTAGAGAATGGAATCAGAGGTAAGAAAATGACGATAATGATAAAGGGATGCTAATTTAGCAATTGATGATATATTTTGTTTACATGAAAGATCAGTATTAAATGATAATCCAAGAAGATGTAAAAACTCAGTAAGAGGGTTACTATTTAATAATATTGAAATGGCGTGGTAGTTGTTTGCAGTAAATAGCTGAGTTTTTTTGGAGTTAAAATTTATAAGCTAAGATTTGTGAGCCCCAATCTGTTACAGAAGTGAGATCAGATTCAAGATCAGCTGCCTGTTCTAAGCTATTAAAAAGAAAAAGACTTTTTGTCAAGACAGGAGTAAAAAGTTGAATTATCAGCAAAAAGAGCTACTTTAAATGTAAGGTTGTCAAGAAGATCATTAATGTAGACAAGAAATAAAACAAGACTAAGAATAGAACCTTGGGGTACCCCAGAAGTTACTGGAAATAGATAAGACTGTTGGCCATTGAGGATGAATAAATAAATCAGTTAGAAAGAAATGTTTTGACAATCTCAAAAACTTTCCCAGATACTTAATATGAAACATCATGGGGAAAACCAGTATGCCAAACTATGTTAAAAGCTTTATATATATATATATATATATATATATATATATATATATATATATATATATATATATATATATATATATATATATATATATATATATATATATATATATATATATATATATATATATATATATATATATATAACTCTTTCCCCTCTCCTTCTTTTAGATAAAAATCAGAACTCAGTTATTTTTATGTGCTGTGGTTATGTCATTTATCATTATGTCATTGTGGTTATTACATGATTTTTTTATCTGGAAAATGTCCAGATAAAAAATCATGTAATAAAAAAAAAAAAATCCAGTTAAAAAATAAATTATAAATAAATCAATCATAAATCATCAGATGAAGGTGGTCTGGGAAACTACGTAAATAGAAATTCTAAATTTTCCTTAAAATTAAATTCAGTATAGGATTTTTTTTTATAAGGGCTACTAGCAAAATATTTTTTTGGACAAATATAACAAACAATGTAAGACTAAATTACTACACATTATACAAATGCTCAAATAAGTAAACAATCTCAATAGATTCTGATATTAAATTTGCATGGTATTATGTACTAATATATTTATATTATCAAAATTAAAATGGTAACTTTCGTACTGGATAAGAATAGTTTATGAGAGTTACAATCACAATCATGAGAGTTACAATCACAATTGTTAGAATAATGAGAGTTACAATCACAATTGTTAGAATAACATGACAAATTAACATTTCCATACAGTATGAATAGATATATAACTAACTTAAAGCTAATTTAATTTTTTATTAAAAATTTATTTTAAATTGGTGTTTATACACCTAATTGTGCTTTTAACGGTTATTTACTAAAAATATAGTAGAATAAAGGAAAACTATTCAAAATTTATGCTAAATAAAAGCTGAAAAATTGTTAAAATAAGCAAAACAACACCAATATAACCAAAAAAAAACCCCAAAACACGTTTTTTTGACCCAAAAGGAAAAAAACGCGTTTTTTTGCAATTCTAATCAGATCCATTAAGTTTTAGAACATATTTTCATGTTTTATAAAGTCTAAAAACATTTTTATTTGGTGCCTAAAATTTGAAATATATTATAAACTAGACAAAATTTAGATTAAATGGTAGTAGTATTGAATTTAAAGATTTAAAAAATTATTAACTTTGAACTTTGTATTATATTAATTCTTTAATTATATAATAATTAATGAACATAGTTTTAAAATACATATTGCTAATGAATTTTTTTATCTCTAATAACAATATTTTGTTGAGAAGCAGAAATAATCACTTAAAAAAATAACGTATTGTTTGAACAGTTTAAGCGATTACCTTAACCTTATAATTGTGGCCGTGGCCATTTTTATTATTACATTTCCCATAAACTTTAAGATTTTCTTCTTCCGAAAGTAAGTTACTATGCAGACGATGTGAACAACTTACAAATTCTGCTCGAGTTAAATAAACATATGGCTGGTCCGTATTTAACATGGGTTTTTCCATATCTAATAGTATATTGAAATGCAAATGTTGCAATTAATAAATAGAATAAAGCCGTCAAATACTTTATAGCTAACTAAAATAACTTTGATTTTAAATTCAAAATAATCTTAGTATGAATAGGTGACTAATTTCCGTTTTTACGTAGGAGAGCGCAGAACTAAATTTTCATTGCGTTCTTCTACAAAAAGAAACCCGGGAATGGCAATCCTAATGTATGCTAATATATATGTTATGCCCAAATCATTTCTGTGTAAACATAGGTAAAGTAAAACAATAAAGTTAAGTAATTCAAGAACTTCAAGTAAATCAAGAACTTCATTCCACGCGTGTCTCGAAGACACGCCTAGATTGTCTGCAATGTCGTTGAACGTATCCAAATAGTAAAAAAAGTTTTTCAACTTGAATATAACAAGAATTAAACTATGCACGGTTAATTATTTGAAACGGTTGGAAAGAAATTAAATTAAACCGGAAAACATATGAATGTTTATCAAACAGTTTTATGTAACACCGTATGACTGTTTATGAAATTGACGTTAGTCTAAAGATCATTTGAAAAACAATTCAAATATTTAGATGGAGGTTAAACTAAATTTTGCCTCAATTAACTTAATAAGAATCTCGAATACCTTTTTTTATTTTGTTAAAGAGGACTTTTTTTAATAAAATACTTTTTTAATTAAACAAAAAAAAAAAATGATTATTTATACAAGTTTCAAATTTTCGTTTTACATACACCTTGACTAAATTTTTAGTCAAATTTTATTATTTAACTATGATCAGGAAACAATGATAATTAGTAACAACAAGTTACATTTAAATATGTCAATGTTAACCCTCAAATTTATTCTACAGAACTGTGCATTATTTTAGTAACTTACATTTTGAATTATTTATTAATTGGAAAAAAAGCTTTAAAGATGAAAACTTTAACTCGGACTTTAACTCGGACTTTAACTCCGGCTTTCCTTTTCATATACTCCCTTCTCAGTCATAAACTTAAAGATTAGATATTGGGCGTTTCCAAAAAATCACGCACAGAAAATCGTATATGTTTTGTTTATTATTTTCATAAAAATAAAACTGGCGATCTCCAATTTACTCTCATTTAATTCTAATCTTTATAAATATTTTGTAAACAAAAAATGGTACACATTAGCGATGTTATCAAAAAGTAAATTAAGTTTGAAGCGAAATCACGCACGGAACAGATAATCGCAAGATTTATTCCAAATGAATAAACTTAATTGCCTCAGAAAATATAAGTTTCAGCAATATCGGGATTGCATTATGTATCATAGAGTTACAGCAGTTTAAATTAGGGTAATGTACCGGAGTTGTTGAAAAAATTTCGGCCGGAACGAGATTTATATTTATGTAGTTTTTTACCTTTAAGATTGAAAGTGAAAGCCTGCACCATATATATTTGTAGTAGCACTCCTTTGTAGCAGCAGGCTATCTTATAGCCTGGGTGCTACAAAGGAGTACTACTCCTTTGTAGCACCCAGGCTATATAATGGGTGTAGTAGCACTCCTTTGTAGCAGCAGGCTATAAGATAGCCTGCTGCTACAAAGGAGTGCTACTACACCCATTATCTCATAGCGCTCTGCTACAACCCAGAGGGCATTTGATTTTAAAAGTTACGTTCTAAATGTTATTTTAAAATGTCTTTTAAACGTCTTCTAAACATTCTTACGTAAAGTACGTTTAAAAGACGTTTAAAAAACATTTAAAAGACATTTAGAACGTAACTTTGAAAAACAAATGCCCGTAGGAAAGGGAGTGTTGCTATCTTATAGCCTGCTTCTACTAAGAAGTGCAGCTACATTGACTGAGGATTTTTGGCATAGGGCAGCAATTTTTTTCTTTTATTATTTCAATTAAAATTTCTATTGTTTAAAAACACTCCACTCGCGAGAGTGCAACAAGCGAAAAAATAAAACTATTTTAGAGCGCTAAACTGTAGCTTTACCTAAAAATACATTGTATTTGTTAAGAATTTTTTATTTTTTACCGAGATGTACCCTTAATTCTTGATTGCCCTGTAGGACAATGATTTTTTGATTTAATTTAGACAGTCTGCGTCATCATCTTAAATAAATAAAATAAAAAAATATGTTCGGCATTCCAGCCTGAAATATTATAATTCCGGCCGAAACCGGAATAACCTAAAAGTCACAAATTTCAGTCGGAATTCCGGTACATCCCTAGTTTAAATGCAGTTCATGATTGATTAGGCACGGAAGTTGCAAACTTGTCGATTTCATTAAGAGCTGTAAGTCTTTGGCCTTGGTCTTTGCAAAAAACCAAGGCTTTAGTCTTGGCCTTTAAACTGCTTGCCTTGGCTATGGTGTTGGCCTTAAACATTTTGGTCTTGGCCTTGGTCTTGATTGTTTTGACCTTTCTCATCACCTTTTCTTTATGAATTCAGATCATCTTTGTGTTTGCATTCTAAAAATTTTAATACAGTTTTTTTGTTAAATTGAGAGTTTTAATTTTTTGTTTTATGTAACGGTTTAAATTGCCGTTTTTGACTAGTCATTTCAAAGCAATAATCAATGAAAGGGTTGCTTATTGGGAATTTATTACATCTATATATAAAGTTGCACAAATTGTTTTAACGTTTTAAAAGTTAAAACATTTAAAAATTAAAAAAAAATTTTAACACTTGGATTTTTCTTAAAATTATTAACAGAATTTAAAAGGTTTTTTAAATTAAATTAGTTTTTATTATATTTAAATTCTAATTTAGTGTAAAGTATTTTATTTTATTTATACTGTTTCTATATAACTTATCTAAAATCTGTTCAAAAAAGTTGTTATTATTGTATTTTTAATAGAGTTTTTTTAATAATTTTATTTATAAATCCAATTTTGAACCAATAAGCAATAGTTCAATTATCCTTCTTTGATAGTTAGGTCACTGAACTATCAAAGATTTGCTCAAGAACAGCACCAGAAACCACTTTGACATCTACTAAAAATAGTGTTACACCTCAGTTTCAAAAAAACTTTTACTAGAAAAAAATTAAAAAAATAAATGCTTTTTTGCAAATAATAGAAAAAATCATTTTTTACAAACAAACTAGTTTTGACTTTCTTGAACGAATAAATCACTAGAATTTAATCAAAAAGTGATTTCTATAAAAAAAACTGTATTCAATAAAACAATATTTAAAAATTAGAAATCTATATTTTACAAGCATTTCTGTGTCCCTGCAACGTCAACTCATGTTGAGCGTATCTTTTGTCAGAGTGGATTGAAGATGTGCCCTCATAGAGATCTGTGTGAGAGCTCAGTATGTCTGATTCATTCCTTTATTTATTTTTATTTTATTTTCTATTTTTATCTATATGAACTTTCATGCTATATTTTTCTATATAGTGTTCTTATATCCGAAGAAATTGTTAGCTTAGCATAGGGAACAGCCGCAAATAGTCATTAGGACTAATCCAAAGTAGCGTCCGTTATTGACCAACATTTTTGTGTACCGAAGTAATACTCAAGCGCTAAGTTGGTGGTGGCAGGATGAACTCATATCGTACAACAGTCTGGGTTTAAACTTTTTTTTTCCTTGAAACTTTGATGTTTCTTTAATGTAATAAAGGCTTATAGGCTATACTCTCGAGGCCTTAATAAAAAGAAGAGAGGGGGGGAGGGGAATTAATAAATTTTTGGAAAATTTTCCCACCCATCCCAAGCTTGTAAAGACCCCCCTCCCTCCCGTTTATTAATTTTTACTTGTTCTTAACAAACAAACAAAAAAATCAGTGGCCTTAAAAATTATCCAAAAAACTTTCAGTGTAAACAGACTTTAAAAAAAAAGGAAATTGTCAAAAATGAGCTTTTCGTTTATTTCTCACCAAAGTATAAAACTTATATCAGCATATGAAGTTATAATAATACAGCAGTTGGAAAATGCTTTGTTCTATTACTTATTTTATTTCAAATTGAATATCAATATCAATAGAAACAATATAAAAATATGTTTAACTTAATTAAAATTAATCGATTTCAAGGTCTGGATTCCAGACCTTGAAATCAATTTCAGACTCTGGAATATCTTCTTCAATTTTCCATTTTTTAATTGTTACTCTTAAGATATTTTCTTTAATGTAAACAAGCTTTTCCACTGTTTCTGACTATAGAAGAGTTCTTTTGCAACTGACAATACTTCTAGCTTGTGAAAATACACGCTCAGATGAAGTAGATGAAGCAGGAATGCTTAAAAACTTTTTTGCTACATGGGAGAGTAATGGTAACTGTAGTGAATAAACCCTCCACCACTCCAGAATGTCATAACTATTTTGTGGGAACCCCAACCTTTTGTAAGCGTCTAATTCGGCATCAAAAGGATTTGATATTGATGTGTCTAAGTACCCAGACTGTGGACTGTCATGATTCATCATCTCAAAAAGGAGCTTTTCTGCTGGGGTAAGTTCTTGGTCTGGAGATGGTGCTAGAATTTGTTTTGAATTGAGTAATAAATCGTCACCTGTTGCACTTAGTTTTAATTGTTTAATTGTTTGACACTCTTTTCCAAATCTTGACCATAAATGACCTTTAAATTTTGGGTCTAAAATATGCGACAATTAATTGTTGGTAATATTAAAACCACAGTCAGGGAACTTTTTGTTGAGATTTGCAAGAATTTTAGAAAGAAGATGAGCTGTTGTTTTATCATTGGCCAAAATAAAGTTTTTAATTTTTTTTTGGATATCATATAGGCCAGGAATTATGAGATGTCTTGTGGGTTGTTTCTCTGCAGAAATACACTCTGAGAAATCACTGAATACTTTTAAAATTGGAACAATTTTCTCAATGACTTCAAATTGTTTTTGAGTCGGAATGATTGCCCTCAAAATGTCATCAGTTTTTAAATTACAAGCAAAAATAATGTCAAAGCCTTGCTTTAGGTGCAAAATTGATTCCATGCACATTTAACCACTGTTCCATTTGGTTTAACATGGAGTAATGATTTTATTAAGATTGAATTTTTTTTTGGTTGTACATTTTAGCAAGCATTGATAGTTCTCTGTTGACTTGCAACTGACTTGTGTGTTCTTATTGTCAATAATCTACAGGCTTTAAATACATCTTTAACTTCCTTAACCGCTTTAAAGCTTTTGATAACCATTAAATGGAGTAGATGTGCTGCACACTGTGTGTTGCTGCTAATTGAAGTTGATATTTTAATTCCTAAAGTAAAATAAAAATGGATTTGACATAAAATAATTTTAGATCCCATAATTCAACATTTGACGTTTTTAATGACATGACGTTTTATATTATTAATTTTTTATAATTCTCAGATCAAGCAAGAACCCAAATTTTTCATTGAGGTCAATGGTCACGATTAAGTATCACTACCACCTTGGGAAAGAAAGTTCGGAGAGTTTAATCAGAATTTGCATGCAGGCATTGTACGGATTAAATCAACAAACACTGTTTGACTAACATTAGAAAAAAGGACTTAAAATAAAACTTGACATTTTACACACATTTTCACTTGTGAGTTTATAAAAACTTTTTGAATGGTCAGTAAAGCAGCAGTTTATGACTTTCTTTGTGGCAGTAAGACCCCATCTAAAACTTAAAAAATTAAGGTAAAAATGCAAAAAATTTTTTGGCGGAGGGAAGCTCACCGCCGCGACATTTTTTTGATGAAGCAATGTGGAAACATAGATAATATATATATATAAACATATATAATATATATATATATATATATATATATATATATATATATATATATATATATATATATATATATATATATATATATATATATATATATATATATATATATATGTATATGTATGTATATATATACATATATATATATATATATGTATATGTATGTATATATATATACATATATATATATATATATATATATATATATATATATATATATATATATATATATATATATATATATATATATATATATTTATATATATAAACAGTAGTTAAACATTTATTCGCAAAACAGCTCGGCTAACTTTCCAGATTGATAATAAAAAAAAGCACCGTAGTTAATAAATTTGTTTTTCTATTATTCGTGCATAATGCTTTAAAATATTCGATTTAAAATAAAATGAATTAATTTATTTTAAGAAAAATATTTTGCACGCTTTTTAGTAAAATATCTAAGAAATCAAAGATAGATTTAAATTTTAAATTGCGTTAAACTTTAAGAACTTTTCGCACTGCGAAACAACTATTTAAAAAAAGATTTTAGCTAAAAGCAGGTTGGCTCCACTGTCGGTTACGGCTGTCATTTCACAGTCATTATTAAAAAGTATTTCTAATAAAATAGCATCAGTTTTGGAAGCTATATTGTCCCCAATATGCCTCTCTTGAAATGCATTGCAGCCAAGCAGAAAGAATTTTAATTCAAAGTTTGAATTAATGTAGTGCAAAGTTAAGGCTGCATATAAATCATTGCTTCGACTTGACCATAAATCTGAGGTTAAGCCTAATGAAGCAACATTTGATAAATCGTTTTTTAATATGCTCATCACTGATTCTTGAATTTTAAAATGCAAAATTGGATGTTGTTTCGAGAAAAAGTTGTAGGAGACTTTATGCTTATTTCAGGTCGCAGAAATGACATGAGTCTTTTGAAAGTATCTGCTGCAACATGTGCAAATGGTAGATTACCCATACAAAGATATTTCGTTATTCTTAAATCAGCCAAAAGTTGTCTCTTGTTATTGGCATTATACTTCGTTACAACTTTGCAATATGTTGATATATCCATCTTCATTTTTTTAACACTTTGAATAGAAACAACCTGTGAGTCTGTGATGCTCTGATGACACTTATAAAGGTTCCTTCGCCAAATTCATACTGGTAGTTTCTGCAACTCTTTTTCTGTTTAAATTTTCAATTTTATTAAAAGTTGATTTGTGACAGCCTTTAAGATGACATTTTAGACCTGTTGTGCAACTTTGTCTTGTGCTTATTTGAGCTGGGCACAACTTACATTGAGCAATGTCTTTACCATGACTGTCTTTTATGCAATATTCCCAAAAAGGACTTGCTCGAGGCATTTTTTCACTCTTAAATCTTGTTTTGCTGATTATTACTTCACTTAATAAACTTAAAAACAATACTTAGACTAAAAATATTTTTATCATGTTATAACAATCATTAAATTAATTAATATTAATTATTAAAAACTTTTAATACAGTACACTCTCTCTAATTCGAATCTCCTTAATTCGAAAACCTCCATAATTCGATTAAATGCAAAGTCATCGTGATATGCGTTTAAAAAAAAATCAACTTTATATAATTCGAAAATCTGTCTAATTCGAACTTTTATTTTTCCCCATAAAATTCGAACTAGAGAAATTCTACTGTATAACGTTTAATAAAAATGTTAATAATTATCTTTAATAAAATTAATGGTTTATAAACTTTTTAATATGACAGTAGTAGAATGAGATACCGTAATATACCTCGGTACTGACGGTAGTTAAATTTTTTTTCTTGAAAGTGCGGTATTGTAAATAAAGAAATGTTGTTTGAACTTACGGTAGTGTCGGTGGTCACGGTATTTAATAAGGGTTCGAGAGTTCGGTAGCACTACCGCTCTACCTTACCAGGGCCGTACCGAGCCAATTTTGTGCTTCGGGCAAGAAAAGAAAATTGCGCCATCTCTTCCCCTCCCTTCCCCCTCCCACTCCTTAAAAAAAAAAAAAGAAGAAAATTAAACGAAAAAAATGATTTATTGATCACAAAATTTATCATATCAAGTTATAAGTAAAATTTGTCATTAAGGTTGCACAAACTTTAGTTCAATGCCACATTTCTGGCTTTTCTTGAGGCAAATTCACTAATGACATCATCAAAATCAATGTTGTTTGCCACTTCATTTTCAATTGAAATTATAGTCAAACTAGACAAACGTTCTTGGCCCATCGTTGACCTCGTATAGTGTTTTATGAGCTTAAGTATACTAAAACTTCTCTCACACGTAGCAACTGTGACTGGTATGGTGAGGATGATGCGAATAGCAATTGTTGTGTTGGGATAAGCATCGGTCAAAGAATATTTATGAGTGAGCTGCAAAATGTCGATCGGGCTAGATTTTTTAAAGTTGCCTATCATTGCGGCAGCTTGATATTTAAAGCTAGCTATTTCCGACTGGAAATCGCAATTATCTTTGCCTTGTAAATTTGAGATAAATTTGCAGCTTTTTTCTTGAGTTCATCCACTGAACTTTTAGAGAGTGAATGCCCACTGAGGAAGTCAAAATCAGAGGATACAGCAGGATACAGCTTCAAACCGCCACTCAATTTGTGTAACAATGCTGTCAAACACAAGGTTGCACTGAGATCCGAATTCTGTTTCTGTTGTGAGAAGGTGAGAGTCATCTTCAGCTTCATAAAGTGCAATCCGCTTCACTTTGCGCTTCCTCTTGATTGGAAAGCCACCATCAATTCCGCTCTGGTTAGTTTTTTCTGTGGAATCTTTGATAATGTTGTCCACCCTAACAACTTGAAAATTCTAAATGGAAGCCTTCAATCATTTCATTTTTTTTGAGGCAATGTCAATTGAAATGGTTTTTGACTGAAGCAGTTTGTTTTCCCGGTCAATTAGAGAAAGAATTTGACACCAGAAATCCAACAAACACAAAAAACTGAAATCAATTTGAATAAGAAGTTCTTTTGCAACTGCTAACTGTGACAGCATTTGTCATGGGATTGTGGATAATGGATTCCAAAACTTGAAGAACATCTTTGATTTGTCTGTGCAATGGTGTAATTGCTTCTTTTTTGGTAGACCATCTTGTGTCACTATTTCCCTTTAATGAGATGGTCAATGTTTTCATCAGTTTTTCCCATCTTGACGTGAAGCTTGAAAAAAAGTTAAAGATTGCTTAAACCTTTCCAAAAAACGTAATCATGAGTGGGGAAACCTCAGCAGCATGAACACCAACAAGATTTAAAGTGTGAGCTGCGCATGGAACAAATCTTGCTGACTCATTAAGAGAATGGATGTGAGCTTTGACGCCATTGTATTTTCCAGACATATTGGCTCCATTGTCATAGCCTTGGCCCCGGCAATCGGAAATGCTTAGACCATCCTTCTCCAATTTTTCAGTTATCTCTGTTGTAAGACCTTTTCCGGTTTTTTGGTGAGATTCAATGAAGTCCACAAAGCTTTCCTTAATTGTGCAGGTTTCATCACTGATGCGGACATACCTGATGATCTGAGTCATCTGCTCTTTGTGGGAGGTATCTGGAGTGCAGTCAAACAAAACAGAGTAGTATTTAGCTTCTTTGATGTTTGACAAAATTTCTTTCCTGACTTTCTGCCCCCATCTGAAGTAACTCAATCAGCTCATTTTGAATTCAAGGAGAAAAGTAGGATGTTGTGGTTTTTTTGCTTTAACGGACGTAATGTGTTTAGCCACTAAAGGATAATAATGGCTAATCAACTCAATTAAGCTCAGAAAAATGCCACTGTTTTGTTGACCAATGTCTTCTGTTGTTCCCCGAAGGGAAAGGTTGCTCTTGGCACAGAACAAAATTGCATCAACAATCATTTTTAAGATATCTCTCCGCTTTTTCATCTCTCCACTAATAACTCTCAACAGATCAGAATTCAGGGTCTTTCCTTCCTTGAGGTTTTTTTCAAGAGTTTTCCGATCAGAATAGTATCTTTGGTGTTTATTGTTGTTTTCATGTTCAGGAATTCTTAGGTTTAGTTTTTTCCAGTCACAAAACCCTTTAGAAATTTCTGAGAAATTATTGGTTTTTGTTGTTAAAAATAACAAACAGCAAAAACAAAACAAAGAATCTTTTTTATTGCTGTACTGCAGCCAAGTGCGAACAAATCTTTTACCATTGGGATGAATTTTTTCATACCATTTTGAGCTGAAGTGTCGCATTCTGTTGTCAAAATCACACAGCGTGTTTGGGAAAAATTCTCTTCTGTCTTGCTCTGGCCATTGCTCAATCAAAAAGCATCTTGTTTTGTCCGTTATTTTAGGCCATGTTGCTGGACCCCTATGTTGAAAATTTTCTTCCGAGGCCACTGGAATTTCTGAGATTTCTGAATGAAGTTCATCCTCGTCCATTTCAGCTGGGCCTGAAAGCTAGGCATTTTCATCTTCCCTGGTTGGTTCTAAATCAGTTGTGCAAAATTCTTCTTTACTTTGGCTGATGAAAATCTCCTCTTCAATTAATTCCATATGATGATCTGAACTCAATTAAAGTCAATTATAGGATCTGTTAAATTGTCATTAATTTCAATACAAATATCCTCTGAAATAATTTGTTTCTCCACTGAGTTTGTTACCAACCACTTTTTGAAACAGTTTTGTAGTTTCTCGTCACTTTCTTGGCGCTGTTTTTTTTTCTTCTTAAATTCAGCACCAGATAACTTTTGGGTTCGACTCATAATAGAATTATAATGCTCAAAAGTTATCAAAGGTATATTGATGTTATAGGGCGCTTTTTTATTCAGTAGATTAGCTTTAATATTTAAGAGTTTGTGTCAAGAGGCGGAATTTTAATTAATTTTCTTATCAACAGCAGCGACGCCGTAAAAATTAGTTTCATAAACTGATTATTGTTTTTTTAATTTATTAAAGTTTGGACCCTCCCAATTTTGGCGCCTCAGGCCGCGGCCCGGTCGGCCCCGCCCTTGGTACGGCTCTGTACCTTACTAACAGCTAATATCAACATAGTTTTAATTAAAAGATGTATAAAACATGAAAATAAAAAATTAAAAGTTTTAATTCTTTTTTTATGTATTTTTTTTTTGGCTTTCATATATATCTTCAAAAGTATTTTCTTATTGGCTTCGTCGAATTATAGCATAACTTTGGTCAAATTTCACATGCTTCCTGCAGTTTTATTAATAATTGGCCTTAATGTAAGGCCAATTTTAATTCTTTGGCCTTAAAAATGTTTGTGTAGGCTTTGACCTTGAAACTCTTGTTCTTGGCCTTGACCTTCGCTTTAGCTTTGCTATTATTGGCCTTGTTAACAATTCTGATTTCAAGTAGATATTTTTATGAAAATAAATTGTTTGTGATTATTTCAAGTAAAATATTATATTTCTAAAAATCATATTTTATATATTTTTGATGAAAAACAGCAGTTATCAAATATTCTAGCTAGAGCACAGCGTTATGGAAATTACTGTATATTTTTAAAACAACTGCGACATTAACACACAAAATATAATAAAATGATATATATATATATATATATATATGTATATATATATATATATATATATATATATATATATATATATATATATATATATATATATATATATATATATATATATATATATGTTTTTTCGTCTATTGAAATAAGCTTTACAATGTTCTACAACATAAAAATATAAAGTTTTGAAAAATTCCGACTGGAGCAGGAAGAAGACATGGTCTTATTATTCAGCCCCATTGTTACAAAGTTAGATATAATCTTGTATATAATGCACATGCATAAAGTTTTTTAATTTTTGATTTTTTTTTTTTATCAATTTTTATTTTTCCTTTTTTTTTATTTATTTTTTACGTCAATATAGTAACATAACTTTGAAATCCATATATGTTGAAGAAAAATACATATCGAAAAACAAAAAACGTATTGCGTCAATATATAAGATATTAAATAACTAGGGTTAATTAAAAGGTTTTTAAAGCAAGTTAGTAATTGAGGAATCAAGAAAGTCACAGTAATCAGGCGTTATTTTTTTGGGACCCTGCCTCCAGTATAGTCTCCTTCAAAGTTGTCGCCGACGTCGAGTTTGCTTTTTCCACTTCTGCTTTCAATTTTATCCAGCAATTTTCTATCGGGTTTAAATCCGATGACGAGCCAGGCCACGGAGCAAACCATTAATTTGTAAACAAAAGTTTATCAACACAATTAAAGATAAGGAAGAAACGTTTAATTAAAAAAAGTTTGAAAAAAAACTTTTATGGTTTACAAGCACATATAATGTAAAAGTATATGAAAAGTTTCTGCTTGTTAAAGAACGAAGCAGTTGAACATTAATCTACTTTAATTCAATTTGCTTTGACAAGTAGTTAAAACATAGTTATATATACCATTAAAAAGTTATATCTTTTTAAATTAAACTTTATCTTTTTCGTCTTTTAAACATTTTAGTATTATTTACCCCATGTCAAAAAGATATTTTTAATACAAAACAAAGTATTAAAAATTGATAAAATTAACAGATTTAAAAGAGAGTTAAACAAAGGTGATTTGGACATATATGAGCTCACCGATGAACATAATTTTTTTACTCCAGAATTAAGAAATAAATCAAATGTTTAAAAGATAATGGTCATTGATTACTCAAACCCTCAACAGTCACTTGTACAAGTGTTTTGCACCATGGTAACAATTTAAGTATAAATATAGGATATATATATATATATATATATATATATATATATATATATATATATATATAAATATACATACATATATGTATATATATATATATATATATATATATATATATATATATATATACAGTATCGGACAAAACGAGTGCAACCAAATAATGCTAATTTAGTTTCTTTATATAAAAGTGCTGCATTTTTTCAATTTAGAGAAATAACTATGTAACTGTTTAGAGACAAAGTTTTCAAGTTTTATTTATCACAAAGTTCATTATTTGTACACGAAAATTAATAAATTAATCAAAAGTATTAAAAAAAGTTGATTTCTTTCTGGACAAAACAAGTGCAACTCGACAAAATGTTGACCAAGCTGTATTTCGTTATCAATATTTCGTGGCGAATCCTTTGTTGCCGATCATAGCTTTGCATCTTTGAGGCATAGATTCAATCAGGTGATCAATGAAACTTTGTGGAATCGCTGCCCAGGTCTTTTTGATTTGTTCAAACAGTTGATCCTTATTACGAACACCTTCACAATTAATTCTGCGGTTGACAATCTCCCACAGGTTCTCGACAGGGTTGAGATCCGGAGATTGAGGCGGCCAATCCATCACCGATAGGTGGTTCTCTTAAAATCACTGCTTGACTACTTTTGCAGTGTGTTTCGGATCGTTGTCTTGCTGAAAAACCCATTTTATTGACATATTCCATTCAGCATGAGGTAACATAACATCTTTCAGGATATTTTAATACATGAAACGGTCCATTATTCCATCGTTTCGATGTGTTGGACCTGGACCGTTAGCAGAAAAACACCCATAGACCATTACATTGCCTCCACCATGCTTCACGGTCTTATGGCAGTAACGTAAATCGAGGCGTTTTCCAGCCGGTCGACGTACACGGCAAATGCCATCGCTCCCAATGATGTTAAACTTCGATTCATCACTGAACAGGACAGTTCGCCATTTCTGCACATTCCAGTCAATATGAGATGTAGCAAACAGGAGTCTTTTCTTCTGGTTTTTTAGTGAAATTAGCAATTTCTTTGCAGAGCGTCGAGAAAACAATCCGGCTTCAGCAGCACGTCGTCTGCTTTTGTATCTGGACTGATGATATTCAGGGATCCTTCTTGACAGATCTGACGATCATAGAATCCTGTCTAGAAGTGGTGGAACGCGGTCTTCCATCTTTGTTATCTGCTGCCAACTTCCCCGTAGAACGATATTTGGAACATAGTCTTGATACGTTCCATTTTTTCACGCGATATTTATCACAAATACTTTTTTGTGACATTCCACTTACTTAATCGCCAATAATTTTCTTTCTTAGTTCCAATCCAAGACTGTCAGGAGCCATTTTTGCACTAGAAGTCATAAAAATAATAAAAACAAATAGTCACGCTTCTCAAGGTTTACCGTGTTACATTTACCTTGTGATGATACAATAATGCTCTGTGGAACACAACGTCTTGGTTGGATGTGGACTGTATTGATGTAATGAAACACTTGTTGTATTTCACTTCTTGTATTGATGTTCTTTGGTAAAACACTTTGATAAAACTCACTTCGATAAACTGTCTTGATAATACTGACTGATTGACTTCCATATACTGACTGAATTACTTGTCGATTTACATGTCTTTTATATAGTAAAATGAACCTATATGAACCTGTTCTGGAAGATTCTAGATGCTTCTTTTCGATGCTTTTGAAAACTTCTGGATGCGCCTAGATGCGTCTGAATGTTTCTGGATATTTGTGGATGCTACTGGATGCTTCCATATGCTTCTTCTGGGAACTTCTGCAAGCTTCTGCATGCTTCTGAAAACTTCTGGAAACTTCTGGATACTTCCTTTAATTATTAAAAAACTTCCGTGACGTTTAAACGGACGAGACTTAAGAAAATGAAACAAACCAAAAAAGTTGCACTTGTTTTGTCCGCTGCAAAATCGCACTTGTCAACGAAATTCTGCCTGTGTGCTGTCACCTATCAGCTGATTACTCATGTCATGGCATGCTATGACTCCAGACTCCTGAATTGTTTCCTGTGGTAGTATAGTTCGTTTCGTTTTTAAGACATGTAAAATTAGGAACACTTTTTAGCATTGTTCGATGTTGGTTGCAAATATTTTGTCCAATACTGTATATATATATGTATATTTATATATATATATATATATATATATATATATATATATATATATATATATATATATATATATATATATATATATATATATATATATATATATACATATATATATATATTATATATATATATATATATATATATATATATATATATATATATATATATATATATATTATTTTTCAGTGTTGTATCCTTTGTTGTATGCTTTTATGTATGTGTTGTATCCTTTGTTGTATGCTTTGGATTTCGTAATGATTACTTTGATCATTACTTTTCACTAGAAAAGTAATGATTGCTTTCTCCATTACTTTTTATTGGTACAGTAATGATTACTTTTCCATTACTTTCGACATGTAATCATTACTTTCCCATTACTATTTACTGAAAGATGCACAAAAAGTTAAAACAATTATAAAAGAATTATGCATTATAATACATACTACATATAATAATCTATCATCTATGTCTGTGCCATATAATTAGAATAGGTATTTAATAAAAGTCTGTGTCTATGGACTGCTTGTGCTTATCACGAAGCTGACATCTGCAGTGCAGATGCATGAAGCAAAACATTGAAACTTATAAGTTATAATAATTTGAGGTTTTATAACTCAATCTTCCCATTTTGCTTCCGTAATAAAAGTTTTTTAAACAAACCATCGCTCAGTCTGTTTCTCCGCTTTGTCATAATTAATGATCCGTTGCTAAAAAGTCTTTCAACTCGAGCACTTGATGGTAGTCTGGTGTTGTATTTAAGAAAAGCAAGCTTGACTGCTTCATGAAGGTGGAGTATGGCCAAAGTACGGTCTGAATCCTGTAGAAAGCTGTCACATGAGATTATATTTGGTTTAATAACTTCAGAGAAATGGAAATCATCTTCGTTATTTTCAGTCGGAACGTTCTGACCATCTTTATCATTTAGGGACTCTTTAATTTTTTCTTCAAATTTTATAGCTTGCGCATTCGATAGATGCACAATAGATTGAAGTTTGATGACTCTGCTACTCTACCAGATATTTTAGATGCTTTTGAATTTGGACATAGCTTGCGTATTCCAACAACATTGTCTGTTGCTTTAAGCGTAGCTGATAAAATAAATTCAAAACAGGCAAATACGCCATTAGTATGCCATGACCAATCTTCTTTATCACAACCACTCGATGAAACTGCAATTGCCATGATATTTAATTATTAAATATATTTAAATACTTTATATAGCTTTAGCTATCAGAATTTTAATGTAAACTAAATGGTCTTTGGATCAGAATTATTAATGATGACATGAGGAATTAATAACCAGAGTTAGGATTCCGAAAATAGAGGACAAAACAAAAGTAATGGGTAATTTAATATCACCATTACTCATTACTTTCCAAAAAAAGTAACATTTACATTTTTTATTATTTGCCTCTAACCAAGTAATCATTACTATGCCATTACTTTGAAAAAGGTAATCATTACTGTAATCATTACTTTCCGTAATCATTATTATACAACACTGTTATTTTTATTCTTTCATTTAACGACTTCGCTTCCAACAATGCAAGCAACCACAAATTACAGTTGGAAGGTACTGGAAGAGAATAGATGAAGTTTATAAAGCAAGATAACAAGTGACAGACAACTTAAAATATTGCAAGTTATATAAATCAGGAAAGCAAGATGAAGGAAGCGAATTCCTAAGAACTAATGTTCGAGGAATAGTCACAGAAAAAGGATGGGACTTAATTGAATGATGAGTAACACCAGAAAGACACAAGAGACGCTAGCCCTTTAGAGTAGTGCCCATTAAAGTATTTGTAGAAAAAAGAAAGAGAAGCAACATTACGACGATGTGATAATGGTTAGAGGTTGACGTAATTAAATACTTGCACCTTGTTCAAAAGAGAAAGGGCATCATTCGAAGATCCGCCCCAGATATGACAACAGTATTCCATACAAGGACGAGAAAAAGAATAGAATCCGGAGTAAGAAAGCGCCAAGCACAATAAAGAGATGCAACCTTAGTAGATGCTAGTTTTGCAATGAATTTGATACATGGTTTCCAAGAAAGATCGGAAGTAAGAGCTAATCCAAGAAGATAAAGGGTAAATGACTCGTCGAGTATATCACCATTCATAAGTATAGGAAGATCTAAATTATTGCGGTAACGATTGGCTGGAAAAAATTAGGTTTTATCAGAATTAAAGTTTACCAGCCACCAGAATTTTTGAAAATTAAGATAATGGATGCCGCTTTTCAGCTTGCCGGAAAACAAGGCTCGGATAAACAATTGTTAAATAGTTTTGATAATATAGACGACGGCTCCGGAGAATACTTCTGCAAGCCTATAACAGGTATGTTGTCCGGACCACAAACTGTAAAAGAGTCTAAGCAGGAAATCACTTTAGATACAGAAGCTGGAGTGATACGAATGTCAAGCAATGGATCAACTTGTTTGTTAGCAACATCAGGTGGAACGCAACTAATGGAATCGAGAGATGATTTTGATAAAAAGTTCTTAGCAATCAATTCAGCTTTGTCTTTAGGTGAACCTTACAAGAGAGTTGGAATAACAGATTTGCCCTTACTATTGATATTGTTAAAGATACTCCACAAGTCACGAGAGTCTAATTTTTGAGATTTTTGAGATTTGGCGTTAGACAAAACTTTTTTACAATAGTTTCTGGCAATAGTAAACAGATCTATTTCTGGAGAATTGTATTGCTGATAATGATGAAAGTAATGGTTTCGATTGGAAATTGCAGCAGCACTATGTGAGGTAAACCAAGGAGAAGAATGAGGCTTGATTTGGAATTTTCGATAGGAAATAAAAGATTCCATGCCAGCCTGAATCCACAAAGTTATGTAAGAAGCACATTTGTCAACAGAAAGACAAAATATTTCTACCCAAGGGCCATCACGAAGAAAATCACGAAATGAGTCTCAGTCTGCTTTAAAGTAGTTGTAATAGGTACGATGATAGGGGGATTCTGATGATGAAGAAAAATAAAATAATAGTTTTAGAGAGGTCAAACTTTAATAAGAAGCACCTAAGGGTGAATGTGGAGAAACTAAGCACTGACTAGGATCAAAAACAAGACATAAGTAGAGTAAAGAAGGTAAATGATTCGGGTTGTCTGGAAAACGAGTTAAAAAGTTGACTGTTGGAGTTAGAGTTTGAGAAAGGCAAAAAGTTGTGGGCCTTAACGCTTACAGACTCACTGACACTAGAGCCAAGCTATTTAGTGTGATGAGAATTAAAGGCACCAACAACAACAATATTTACTGATGGATAAAGAGTGAAGGCTTGGTTAATTTGATTAGAAATAACATAGAAGAGAGTGCAGTCTTGAGATGAAGGAAAGCGATATAGAACAAAGAGAAAGACGATAGAGTGAAGTGGTGCTAAACTAAAGCACATGAAATAATAAGAATTCGTAAGAATTCACACAAAAAATGGGTGAATTCTTATGAATGTAAATGTCCAGGCCAAGCATGTGACTATTGGAGTCTTTACGAATCAAAGGAAGATAACCATATGCACTAAGATTAAAAGATTAGACAGCTTAACTCAAATTAGTCTCACAAAGAGCAAGTAGGTCTGGTGAACTATGCAAGAGGTAAGACTGAACAGAAGAAAAGTTACTTTGAAGACCACGAATATTAGTGAATGATAAATTTAGAGAACTTGATGATGACGATGATTTTTTGTGTTTTATAGTTTTTGGTTCTTTAGTCATTTTTAAATTTGTTGAAGTACTTGACTCAAAGCATAAATAGTACTCAGTACACTGCTTAATAGCCCAAGCAATTGCTTCATTACTATTAATAAACCCTAAGCCAAAACAAAAGGCTCCAAATGAGGCCTCGACAATGCACACCAAAACCAGTACAAACAGGGACACCATCCATGCGCAACATGACACTGTTAATATTTTGATATTTTTTAGATCTTCTTAAAATGAGTATTTTTATCAAGACACCATCTCTAGCCTTTACTCAGCCAACAGCTACAAAGGAGGGTGTGTTTTAAGTCGGAGTTGACTTCTCCTAGCCCTTGTCTAAAAAAGCGTATACTACAAGGCAGCAGGACACGAATCAGGTTGTTTTGGGTTACATGTTACCAGTAGCAGGATAACCTGACCTGACCTGAAATTTTTAGAATTAAATAGCTGTTTTTATATACAAAGTATATATTGTGCTAAATGTCATCAAAGAAAGCAAAATTACTTTGATACAAGTTCACCATTTGATTAATAGTATATAATAATAGGATGAGGTGTACATTTTGGTTTAGTTTAGAGGTAACTTTACACCTCATCCTCAAAAATAAATTGGAAGTTCTCTGCAAAACCACCCAATAGTATACACTCATTGTGATTTAATAAATCTTTACAGTCTTTAAGGAACTCGGCTTGACCTTTAGCTGTGTATGAACGAAGTTTTAGTTTATCTACTTTATTTGTTTGTTAAAGTCCAAAAGATTGGTGTTTTGACACTGATTTATGCTTAATAAGTGAAGCTTTCATGACATATATACATACATATATATATATATATATATATATATATATATATATATATATACATATATATATATATATATATATATATATATATATATATATATATATATATATATATATATATATATATATATATATATATATATATATGTATACATATCTATCTATATACATATATATATATATATACATATATATATATATATATATATATATATATATATATATATATATATATATATATATATATATATATATATATATATATATATATATATATATATATATATATATATATATGTCATGAAAGCTTCACTTATAATGTGAATATATATATGTCATGAAAACTTCACAATAAATGTAGACAATATCTTTTGGAGATCTCCATTTTAAAACGATTGCATTTGTTGAAAAAACCAACACTCTCCTTGATTCTAGTGACATTGATTCAAAGATTGAAATAGGATTGCAAATAGAACGAGTTCATCAAAAGAAGCGTATGGCAGGGGAACTTGTCTTTGATGACCTACCAGAGACTGCTTATGATCGTTTCAGAGTGAACGTTTTTCGTAGAGTATTTGATCAGATTACCACTAGCAAAGATGAACGTTTCTCAGTTAACAAGGACATCATTAAAGACACTAAATGTTAAGATTCTAGACGTTTTAAATAAATTGTTAAAAATAGTATTGTAGAAAATAATTTTGAAAAAGTTTCTCAGCTAATTAATCTTTGTTCTGACAGATGTGATCTGAATTGCATAGCTCTGCTATAAACTATTTTATAATCTTGTTCTCTTTCCAGTAGCTTCATTGACCAACATATCTTTGAAAATGGAATTGGTCATTAAAATAGAGTTTGTCATTTGAAATTGAGGCTCTTTTTTTTAGGCTGAATGCTGAATTGCTTCCTCAAGTTTATTTTTAAATGAGAGTGGATTTTCGTTGTGATTTTCTACGCAACATATTTTTTGAAGTAATTCTAATTCATTTGGATTTGTTGGAAAAAGTCTAGACAGCAAACATTTGTCAGTCTTTTGAAGTACAGACTACAAACGCATTTTGAAGTCATGCTCTTCAATATTAGATAAACATTTTGAATTGGTAAGGTATTTGTACAAGCCTACAAGATTGCTTTAGGGGAAATGGGGGCACCTTGATCTGTGGGGCAGCTTGATCTTTTTGCACTACATCATCTATTTATAAATCTGCGTGACGTCATAAGTTGCTACCCGCATAGACTTCCGGCTATTTATTTTCGTTGTTGTTTTGCAAACAAAAAATAATTTTACGAATTTTAAGAAATAAAAGTTTGAGTCCCTATGTGTTTTATTGACCTATATTTTATGGTATGATTTTGGCGTCGCATGTTATTTATCGGCGATATAATTTATGTTATTTAGATAAAAAGGTAAAATTATTCTATAAAGATATAGTAATAATACTCGATTTAAATTTGTTGAATTTTTGATAGACATTAATTTGTATCATATTGCATCAAATCCTAAAAATGTTTTTGAATATGTTTTCAATATTTTAGATTTGGTATTGACTGAAAATGGTAAGAAGTAGAATTCGAAAGACAGATAGAGGAATGATACCTCCAGAAACAATGAGAGCCGCTGTAAATGAAGTTTTATTGAAAAACAGGCCTAACAACCAAGTTGCTCGAGAGTTTGGTTTCGACCGTATGACATTGAAAAGATATGTTAAAAAGCAACGGCTTAATCCGGATATTACATTTAAACCGAGATTTAATACACGACAGGTCTTTACAGAAGAAGAGGAAGATTCGTAATCAAATTATTTGCTTCAAGCGTCGAAGATGAACTACGGCCTTTCAACAAAAACAACTCGCCAATTAGCATATGAAATGGCTGTTGCTAATAATAAAGTTTGTCCGGATTCATGGATCAAGAACAAAACGGCAGGCATCGATTGGTTACAGAGCTTTATGAAAAGAAAACCAGAATTATCTCTACGAGCACTAGAAGCCACCAGCTTTGCAAGAGCGACAGCATTCAACAGATTCACTGTCAGTGAATTTTTTTGGAATCTCCGGGAAGTGCGGGAACGTCATCAGTTTGGTCCAGAAAGCATTTACAATGTAGACGAAACGGGACTAACAACCGTACAAAAACCTGTCAAAGTTATTGCTAGTAAAGGTGTCAAACAAGTAGGTAGTATAACATCGGCAGAAAGAGGAACTCTCGTGACAGCTTGCTGTGCTGTAAATGCGATCGGCAATTCGATACCACCACTGTTCGTTTTTCCAAAGATGAAGTTTCGGGTTTTATGATCAAAGATGGCCCATCTGGATGCGTAGGATTTGCTAATCCATCTGGTTGGATGACATCAGAGATCTTTGTCGAATGGTTAAAACATTTCATCAAACATTCGCACTGTTCGAAAGAGTCCAAAGTTCTTCTTGTGTTAGACAACCACGAGAGTCATATATCTGTGGCAGCCCTCGATTTGGCGAGAGAAAACGGAATAACTATGTTTAGTTTTCCACTACACTGTAGTCACAAGCTGCAACCGTTGGACAGATCTGTGTATGGGCCTCTGAAGAGGTATTACAATGCGGTATGTGGCAATTGGCTAGTCAGCAGTCCGAGACCGATGACTATTTATGACATAGTTCCGATTGTGTGTGAAGCATATGGTAAAGCTTTTACAAAATCAAATATTGAATCAGGATTTAAATTTACCGGAATCGAACCATTTAACCCGGACATTTACACAGATGACGAATTTCTGGCAGCATCAGTGAGCGATCGTCCAGAACCTACTCCTCATACTGTTGAACATCCAGAAATCATTGCAGATGTTGCAGAAACTATTGTATCGAACCCCAATGAAAACCAGCAGGAAATGGCTAGCTTGGATGAGCGAGACTCTTCTGAATTTGCAGGACCATCTGTTGCCGAAGCAGGATTATCTGTTGCCGTAACAGCAATCCGGAATGTCATAACACCTGAAGTTCTTAGAAGGCTCCAGCCAGAAAAAAATAATTTAAAAGTAGGCAACAAAAAACAAGAATTTTGACAGACACTCCTGTTCGAAATGAGATTTGTTTAGCAAAAGAAAAAAACAAAACAAAAAAACCGACCAAAAAAAAAGTTTCAACTGTTCAGAAAAATTTAAAAAAAGACCACAACAAAACCTAAAACAAAAAGTGCTTCTACAAGACTTCAGTTTGAAGAATCCGATGATGAGTTTGAGGAAGAGTTGAGACTTCGAAAGATAAAACGTATTAAGAAAAAAATGCTACAAGTGCAGCCGTTGAAGACGATGAGCCAATGGAACTTTCCGATGATTCTGATAATATTGATGGCCTACCACCGCTTGAAAGTGATGACAGTGAAAATGATTTTGACGTGATATCTTCTTAACAGATAGTTGATTCATCAGACCTGAACTTTGACTTTGATGCACTGAATGTGAAAGATTTTGTTCTCGTTAAATTTGATACGAAAAAGAAATGATTCATTATGTTGGACAAATCTGTGAAGAAGAAAATGTGCGAATGCTCAAATATTTGAAAAAAGAAAATTTAAAATCATATAAATTCATCTTTGTCAGTGAGCAATTATACGAGTTTATCAGAGATAATATCGTCTGCAAGCTTCCCGATCCAATGCAGCATGGTGGCACGGCTCGTGTCAGTCGACATTTGATTTTCGACTTTGATTTTTCAGTTTTTTTCAAACATTTCTTAAGATTTCTGATGAAAAAACTGTTGCACTAAACTTAAAATGTGAACCTCTCAGCAGAAATATGCAGAACTATGTTTTTAATTATGCTTTATTGCCAACACTTTAATGATTTTGTAAAAAACTGTTTATAGGATCAAAGTGCCCCATAGTGCAGATCAAGGTGCCCTAAATACGCGGCATCGTCATCCGTCGTAGGTGATGTTATAAAGTTGAGTTTTAGCTTACTAAATATTATTTGTACCAAAATTAGCTTGTTGATTTGAATAAAAAAATAAATATTCTTTTTAAAATATTGAAAATAGTAGTGTTGTCTGCAATGGTTTTCAAGTAATCGACCATAAACCCTGAAAAAGATCAAGGTGCCCCCATCTCCCCTATCTTCTCTCTTCAAAACATCTCAAAATTGAACTCTTCGTTGCAATGCAAAGAGTTGAATCTCGTTGTTTCAGTCTGTTCACAAAAAAATTGAAAATTTCTTCAGCTATAAAAAGAGTTATATCCAGTCGGCAAATAGTTATATCCTGTCGGGCTTCTGCTGCCAATTTGACTAGTTCAAGAGCAGCAAAAATATCGTATAAAATGTTTACTTCATTATCACTGCAAATTAAACGTGGAGAAACGTCTTTCGATACCTTTCTGATTGAATCTTTAACTTTGAGAAAATGTTTAACCATTGGCAGTAGACTATTCCATCCTGTTCTGCAGTCAAGAATAAGCGAAAGCTCTTTTCTGTCCTGTTTCTTGATAATTACTTCGAGGACGTCATTTTCGACTGCGGATTATCAAAATAACTTTTAATAAAGAATTCAATTAACAATTTTTCTGACTTTTGTGATCAAATATTGCAATTGTCCCTTTACTTTTGAAATGGGAATATTTTCATCTATGGATTCAACAAAAAATTTGACTTTGATGTCAGATTTGGATTCGTCGCTGCTGACTTTACCTTCGTTGCATTGTGTCTACTTGCAGTGTGTTGTTATCGATTTTTTGGAAAGGCTTCTCTTACTGAACTTCTTGAACTGTCAAATATATTCCATTGGGTAATACGTTTGATGCTGAGTTGAAACCAGTCAAACTTAAACATCACGAGAGCTTCATACGTTGGTTTGGGAAAAAATTTAAAACCTTAGGCTTTTTTGATTTTGTTGTAGCTTTTGCTGTCAGCTTTCCTGTGGTAGTATAAATAAAATTATTTTTTACCGATTATTACCGATATAATTTTACCTGTAAATCGGTTAAACGATTTTACCGAAAAACTATGCATAATTCAATTTGGCTGGATAGCTCAGTTGGTTAAAGCTTCAAGCGAAATGTTAAAACCCGGATTTTTGTAAGATACGATTTCAAATCCTGTCACCGCCAGCACAACGCTTGAGTAGTACTTCTGTACGCAAAAATGCTGGTCAATAACGGATGCTACTTTGAATTAATCTTAATGACTATTTGTGGCTGTTCCTATGCTAAGCCTTCAAGATCTTCGGATATAACATTGTACAGCAATAAATTAGCATGAAAATTTAAATAAATTAAAAAAAAAAATTTCTTTAAGGAGCAAGAAAGTGCAGCAAATGATTTAGATCGAATAAAGGTTAATTGTTTGTTTGAACCAGAATTGAACGTGGAATCTCGTGAAACTTTTAATTGGCTATTAGAAGTGCTCATAATTGAGCATAAAAAATTATATAATTAAATTGTAAATCATAAAAAAGCATTTTTTTTTTAGAATAAAGTATAAAAGAAAGTATTTTTTTATGTTTTTGGACAAAGTAGTTTAGCATAATCATTATTGGAGATTTGAAAATTTGTTACAAATAAAGTTAAACTAAAGATACTTAACATTTTCATAATTGTATGATTACTTTCACATACTTTTTGTTAAAATATATTTGTTGAGGAGTTTTACATATTGCTATCTTATCAAAAAGTAGATTACTTTAACATTTTAAACCTAAAGTGGATTAAACTTAAATCTGATTTACTTAAAAATATTTATTTTTAGAAATGAAGTCGTCAGCGTTGAAACTTGACTATTTTTTTAAAGTTAAGCTAAAGTTAATTAAAATACTTGGTCTCATTTTTTTGTCCGAAAGGTATCATTATTAGTTTACAGGCTGTTTATCTCTTTATTGATATCTTTATTTTATACTTTGGTCAGGCTGTTTATTTCTCATTACTGAGCTATGAATATGATACATATGAAATATTATTTCTTGTATAAAAATCATAAAATACACGTGTCAAATGCTAAGGTTATGTTATCCTTAATTAAAAAACGAAAACAAAAGTAATAAACAACGACGAAATAGAATTAAAAAAAACAAAAAAAAACTGGATTCAACATTAACAAAAATAGGAAAAAAATGCCAAATAAACTTAAACACATAACAAATATAAAACGAAAAGTTAAGTTTAAAAACTATTTTTCTCAAAATAACCTGTTTTCACAATATGACCAAATATGTAAAATAACCTGTTTTTACAATATGACCAATTATGTAAAATAACCTATTTTCACAATATGACCACCCTAGTCAAAAAGACCTTTAAGATCCTATAAGAACTTGGAACAAAAAAAATTCAGATTTGAACCCCATTAAATTAAACACATAAAAAAACGCATAATTTAAAAAGTGCTTATAGTTATCAAAGTTTTTTTTTTGTTCCAAAATCCTATAGGTCCTATAGAAGTTTTTGGCTAGGGCAAATATGTAAAATAACCTGTTTTCACAGCTCAATTTGACCTAATATGTCAAGCCCAAATAACGTTATATCACACCCAATAACGTAACACTGCATGTTATATAAAAAAACGTAAAAGCTCGACCACTAAAAAAATAACTGTATAACAATTTTTGTAAATTAAAATAATAGAAACCTCTAAAGTAAGAAAAATTTAAATATAAAAACTAGATCCAACAAATTATATGAGCTATCAATAACATCAACAAAACTCTTTGGAAATTAAAATGAAATAAAAAATTGTATACATCGACTTTGCTCATCAACTTTTTACGTACCTACTAATATCTACTTTTTACATACCTAATGATGAAACTTTAAGTTCAATTTTCAAAAAAATAAACAAAAGCCTTGATGTTGTTTATATTTGTTATATTATATTGTCCTAACATATTTAAACTTTTTCATTTCGTCTTTTCCTCTTTAAAATGAAGTTTTTTCATCAGCTTCTCCTTGAAGCTTTTTTGTTTTTTAAGTTTCTGGGAAGATTTTCCATCAAGATTGCTCTGAACAGATCCTGATTCGCTGTTAAGAGATGGAGTCAAACAATTATCTGTGCTCCCAAGGTCATTTTTTAAAGGTGTATATGTTAAAACTGTTGCACTTCCGCAATGGTCTGTGCTACCCCTATCATTTTTTAAAGGTGTTGTTGTTATAGCAACCCCACTTCCATTCGTTTCTACAGTGGAACAAACTTGGTTTTTAACTGTTATTGGTGGTTCAGGTTTTGTTGGTACAACATCAACACAAACTTCTTCATTTCCAGTATTGCCATTTTGAATTGCACAAGTAACTGTTTTTGTTTCATTAATAAAAACATCATCTTGGACTGAATTTGTTTTAACGCCTTCGTCTAACAGGGTAGTCTTTAAAAGACATAAAACGTATATATATTATATAAAAAAAAAAGAAAATATATATGTATATAAATTTTAACTCACTGGTGCTGGACTTTCCTTAACATACTGTGTAGCCAAAACCGGACTGTTAAGCCACTTCATTTTATTCTGATAACTGTTTCCCATACCTAGTGAAGGACTACGTGATTTACTTTCGCAAAAATCATAATAAACATGATAAGGCATTTCTCTGTCTGATGTGGCCTGAGGAGGAAGACAGCAGTCAGGCATTTTTTTTGATGATTTACCAGAAATAAATACATCTGGCATGTGGTAAGTGTAGCCAGTTCTATAACCCTAATACAATAAAAATAGCAAAAAACCTAAATTTTTCAAGCAAAAATGGAAGGAAAAAAGTAACTTAACCATATGGTACAAAAAAAAGTTACTTGGGAGTCTAATAAACGCATATGAGCCTCAAAAAAACATTCATAAAGAGGTATTTGACATCTTCCCTCTCCATAAAAAATACATCTTCCTTTTTCCTCCATTATTTTCTGAACTTTCTCATAAGCTTCTTCGCTAATAATATTTAAGTTTTCCAATCCAACAGACAGAGCTTTGACCTAAAAGCAAATTTTGAAAAAATAAAAAATGATTTTATAATAAAAACAACAACAATCAAATAAAAAATTTTCAATAAAATATTACTTGTGCTGCACAAGCTTCCATAAGATTACAGAGTCGATGGAATGCATCCTCAATAGAAGTACCACACACAGCAACACCATGATTACGTAGAAATAATATCTTTAAATATATGAAAAAATTATACTTGTTATTAAGAAATAAAAATGGCAACGAATAAAAAAGATTTCAAAATACTTAAAATTTGAATAAAAAGCTATATAAGATTTAAATAAAACAAACAATTGATGAAGAAAAATTTGATCAGGGTTAAAATGGAGCATGACTACAGTTTTAATTAAAAAAAAAAGGCTTGACCACAGTTCACAGGAAAACAAAGAATATATTTAAAAATAAATAAAAATTTAACATAATTCTTTTAGACTCTTCACATTTTCAATTCTAAAGAGAATGTTTATAAAATTGTTTGGGCTAAATTTTTTTGATTAAAACAAAATAATAAACGTAAACCAAGAAATACTAACTTTGTAGTTTTAAATAAAGTTTCCATCTCCATTTTAGTAAGAATTTACATTTACAAGTCTTTAAAATATACACGTTTTTTTTTTGATGCACAGACTTTATTTTGATCTACAGACTTTATAATTTATTCAAGAATGTTTTATTCTTAAGAATATTAGTTTAAAAAATGATGTCATTGTAGGACTATTGACTCTATGTCATTGTTTTTCAGAAACATCAAAAAACTTTTTTAAACAAAAATAATTAGTACATGTTATACTAAGTAAATTTCATCAAATATTCTCTCACATGACTAAATAAACATTTCGACAATATGTGTATCAGATGAAAAATTTATAAAATTAATGCTGTTAATTATGTTAATTAATGCTGTTAATTATACTTTTATATGATTAAATACAAAACATTTTTTTAACGAAACCTTGATAAAGATTATAACCATTTTAATTGTAACACAAAACCAATTTATAGCAATAAACAAGCTAAAAATACCGGAATTTTTTTCCAAAAATTAGAAAAAAAAAAACAAAAAAAAACTTAACAAATTGTTTAGTAATTCATGAAGAAAAATAAAACTATATTTCAAAATTCTACAATGATGTTATATACTAAACTATTTAGAATTAAACACATTTGAATAAATTATAAAGCATGTATATTGCGTCAAAAAAGCATTTAAACTTTAAAGACATAAAGTTCTGACTAAAATGGAGAATGTGAGCTTCGACAAAACTAAAAAGCTAGTTTTGCTTGGTATACCTTTGTTATTTTGGTTTAATTAAAAAAATTAAGCCCAAACATTTTTTTAAATATTCTCTTTAATATAAGTAAAACTTGTCTTGGCACCTAGGGATTGCTTTGAAAAAAATTTAAAAATTTGAAGAAATTTTTTTAAGTAGTAGAAAAGAAAAGGTTCTATATAGTCAAGTTTGAAACTGAAACAAAATAGTGCAATTTTCCCATTAAAGAGTTAAAGCATCCAATACTTTCTAAGCTCATGTGTCTCATCTAGTTTAATTAGTAACATAATCTCAAAATTATGTTACTAATTAGTGAATGCCTTGAATGAGCATGCTACTAAATACCCTCTTCCTCCTTGTTTGAAGGCATTCAATATTATTTTTAAAATTCTAAACAATAACACAATTTAGAATTTAAAAAAGTTTTTCATAAAAAAATAGGCTCAAGATAAAAACTAGATAATATCTGGCTAGACAAAAGCTATTTTCAAAACTTAAAGATGATAATAACTTGCTTGAAATATTATTTTAACCAATTAAAATGCAGCCCTTGAACTTATTTATTAAAAACTATATTCAAATTTTTATTTTGCTGTAATAGATTTATTTCATACAAAGTTTTGTAAGAAATTTATTCATTCTATTCAAACTGAATTCATTCCCGAGTCTAAGAGAGCCACTTCAGTAAAGGAGAGTACTCATTTATTCATTTTTTTAAAAGTATTGTTACAAATCTCCTGAGTCTCTTTGAAACTCCGAAACATAAACCTTGACTAACAAGGTTGATCAAACTTGAAAATTGATCTGACCAAACTCAATACTTTTTGCCATGTGGACAAAGGACAAATTAAAAACTTTGAATACCCAATTGCACTTTAATAGGAAAATGAATGTGGTAAATAAATAAATATATTCATATATAGTCATAAATATATCGCAAACATATTTGCAGCAAGATATTTTATATAAGAATCTTGTATGCATTAAACATTTTGTACTGAGTATTCATTTTTGTATGTTTTTATGAATTTATAATAAAAACTTTAGTTTGTCATGTTCAAGAATATTAATAAAAAAAAATTTATAAAATGTCTTTGCGTGTAAATAATAAAGTTTTACCATATTTTTTGGTCCCAGATCATTTTTAATAATTTCTTTTTCCACATCATCAACAATTATACCATAGTAATCATGATATGAAACATTACCAACCTTTTCATTAAAATTTCAAATTTAATTATTTTGAGTTCATGTAGTAGCACATGAAAAAAAAAAATTGAAAAAGATTTATTAAAAAAATATATAAAGTAAATAATAACTATATATACAAATAATTATTATAAAATATAATAATATACAATAATAATAATTATTATATATACTAATAATTATTATATAAAATAATTATAAACTAATTGTATGAAATAATATATTTTTAACCAATTATGTTGTATAATTACTTTTTAGTGCAAGAGTAAATAAAAAACTTTTTATATATATTTAATCAATTAACACAATAAATATATAAAACAATTTCTAAATTTATTTTTATAAATATAATTTATAGGTTAATTTATAGGTTTACGAACAGATCCAATTAATAACCAGACGAAATTGTACACATTATGTTTGATCATCTCCTATCACGTCAGCAGTATGAAATTGCGTGACTAATATTCTGGAGGTATTGGATAGTATTATTAAAGCAATCAGTTACGAATGTGTTGCATAGTTGATCCTTTTAAACTTTGCCAAGACATTTTGATCAGATTTCTTACCTCTTGCTTCAACTCAAATTGGCTAGCTATGGTTACTATGGTTAACCATACTTATTGTATTGCGTTGTTACAAAGTGAATGCCTTGTTAAAGACTTAGCATTAGGAAATAGCGAGTGTTACAGCTTGTTATTTATTTTAATTTATATATTTATAATTATTATATATAATACAAAAATATAAAATTTAAATTATTTTGATTTATTTAACAATGTGTTTAACTATTTTAATTTCTATAAATATACTCATAAATATACTGAATATTTGATTTAACTATTATGTTAAATAACTAATTTTTTAATTATTGGTTGATGCATGAAGTTATTTGACAAAAAAAATTTTAATGACTATAAATAAAAAAAAAAAAAATAATAATTTATTTTAGAAAAAAAGTTTTTTTCTAAAATAAATTATTTATTTTTGAGTTTAACTTATATAGAAAATCTCAACTTTGCCACCTTTCAGACAGCAACTGTAAAAATCAAATCAATATCTCTTACTTTTAATTTGATGCGATTAAACAAGGTTCTGTTAAAGCTTGCCATCCTCATTTCATTAATCTTGTGAATGAAATGTCTCCAAAAGTGCTCAACTGGTAACGCTTGAAGCACAGTTGTGAGTTGGATTCCTTGCCATTATACTTGATATAACTGTTCATCCATTTTGGGAATCTTTAGAGTAATCAGAATTTGATAAATCTAGCCAAATAATAAATAACTAAAGTTGCCATAAAGTTACTCAACTTATATCGCCATTTGCGGATTATAAACGAATAAAAAAGTCATTTTTCTAAACAATTGTTAGTATAAATTGATGTTTTTCTTGATACAACCTTGGAAGTATACAACAACATCTTGGACATACCATGGTCAAATTTGGACATACCGTAAATAAACTCGAACATATCATGGCCAAAATCAGACATACCATGGTTAAATTCGGACATACCATGGTCAAGTTTGGACATACCATATTCAAATTCAGACATACAATGGTCAAATTTTTTTAAAAACTTCTTTTAAAATTGACCTGCATTAAATTTAAGAAGTAATTTTTTTAGTTTTCTTTTTTCTAGTCTAGGATGTCGGATGACTTGAGCATTTTTATCAAAAAACTTTAATTGCTGAACACACCACTTTTTTTAAAAAAAAAAAACTAACCCGGAATCAAATTGGTAAAATTACATATAAGGAAAATATTTGTACATAGTAAGGCTACAAGCAAATAATTAAGTATGTAGTTTTATATGCATTTGTATTTTTATGTATAAAAGTGCAAAACAATTTTTTTATAACTACTAAAAAATAACAATTAAGGATTTTTGTCTCACAGTCAACTTTTTGGGGTATTGGCCCTTTATAATGGCAGGAAACAAGTATAATTCAGTTTTTCCAGAATGTGTTATCAAAAATTATTAGAAATAAGTCAAACAAAAAGAAATTGTCACCAAGTACTCAATTAATAACAATTCAAATTTATGTTGAATAATTATACGATTAAATAAAGACAGTTCTTTAAAAGCCGAACATAAGGGCAGTAGACCACACATAATATGACGCTTCACTGACAAAAATACTATTCGTTACACCAAAAAGAATACTGGAAAAGATGGAAAAAATGCAATGTGTTGGGATTTTCTGGTTTTAGTGGAGTTAGGCCTATCTATTAAATAAATGGCATTGTAGATTGATATATTTATTTAAAGCTACTGAAGCCAACATGGAATAAGATTACATTAGAAAAAAATATACATATATATTTTTGTCTTATTAAAAGGATAGATAAGTTCTTCTTGTTGCTGAATATTTTAATTATAAAATATTTACTTTATAGAAAATTAATTTTTTTCAAATTTTGCCTAAATTTATTCTATTTGAAAAAAATGAATTGCCATTAAAAATTTTTTTAATACCTAACGTGCAATTTTTAAAACATTATTTACTTCATTTATCAAACAGGTTAAAAGATATCTTTAGATATAACTAAATACCAAACAAAAAGGTTTTTAGCATTATATATAAACTTCTTTGCAAAATTGCTTATCATTACAAAGAATTATAAAGATATATCTAACATTTTTGATATTGTGAGAATTTAACTTGATATTTTATTGTTAAAATGTTTTACTGCTGTTATTCATTATCTCTTCATATTATTACTGAACTTTATCCTATTTGTAATGTTCTTTTGAGCATTTTGACACAGAACTCTTGAAAGCTATTGCAACCAAAGAATAAGAGTTGCAGCACGTTTTGTTATAAGAAAATGTGACAGAAAGTATATGCAAATATCTAACTTATGCAAACTTCAAACATTATTAGGTTTTACAGTTTTACTTTTATTTGAAAACTGCATTGCAGCAACATCTCCATAATTTTGATTTATAGAATTTATTTACTATTTTATAAATAAAAATATACAAAATTAAAAAAAAAAGTCTATAAAATTTTATAGTCCTTTGTTTATTTAATAGTGTTAAAATTTTAATCAAACAATAAACAAAGTGGTTAGTTCGCAGCATTTCTGATCTGAATCGCCAAGGTTCAAACCCTTCTACTGACACCTTTTTTTTTTTCTTCTAATCTTTTTCAATTTTTTTAATATATAAAACAAAACATTTTTGAAGTTCTGTAAATATTATATATATATAACAAACGAAAGAGAGGGAATTATTCAAAAAGCTTGAAATTTCTAAAAACATCAAAACACCTGTAGAAATTTGTTGCGCATATGTTATAATAGAGATACTTATGTTATTAACGTGGTAATTTGTCCTAAAAAGGTAATCAAACATAAATAAATAAACAGGTAATTTTTCCTAGAAAGCTGCAGATGTTATAAAAAAAATAATGGTCTGAAACTTAATAAAGAAAAAATTTAATAAGTCAGTCCTGCTACTCTAGAAAGTGCTGTTTTATATATTAAAAGTCTTTTTTTATATATTGATTTTTTTAGCTATAAATATATATGCCCAGACTGAAAAAATTAATAATGTATTGTGTTAAGGGGCAGATTTGAACCTGTGCAAAACAACACCGATGACAGTGCATTAAACCACTAAGCTATTGAAGTTTTGCATGTATTAGAAAAACAAACCATTTTAAAAATCCCTTACACAGATTGCATATAATCAAGACTTTTTAAATGGGTTCTCTATATAAGCACAGCTTTATTGCATAGCAATAAATTTGTGCTTATATACAAACATTTGTTTAAAATGTTAAAATTTAAAAAATCCACTCATATAACATTACATAAGTGGATCGTGTGTAATATAAGAAAACTATTCTAATAATTACAAGTCTTTTTTTGCTTAAACTGCTTTGTTTAGAATTTTTGTATTTATGCTATTGCATTAAAAAAAATTGACAAGATTGAAAAAACACGAAACATTTTGTCTCATCCAGGTGGAAAATTTGAAACTGTGATTTTTTGCCATGACTTTCTCCTCTCTTGATAATTTCTGTTTGCTAAAATTATATCATCTTCTTAGTTCTGCCGTTAGTATAACATTATGTACAAATGCCTATAAATATATTGGTGTGGAGTGGAAATGCCTACAAATATAATTGGTGTGGAGTGGAAATGCCTATAAATATAATTGGTGTGGAGTAGATAAGTATAGAAATGGTCAGTTACAATATTATTTATATAACTTATAATATTATTTATATAACTTTTAAATTGTTTGTTTTTGCTATTATTTGTTAACTAATGTTTAAATTGCTAAAATCTTATAACATAAAAAAAGCAGACAGAACCCTATAATTCTTTTGCGACAATATGCAAAAAACCTAATAAGTAACGCTCGCAAAGCCTGTGTGTGTCTTCATAAATTCAATATGGGTTCGCATAAATATAACAATTAATTAACCTAAGCGTTATATGGTGATTTAGAAAAAAAATTATTAAGTTTAAACTATCAATGAAGACGCTTTTAAGTTAAACAAATTATTAGGTTTGAACTATTAATTGAGACTTCTAAATGGAAAAATATACTACTTTTACGCTTTTATTTTCTCTGGTTCAACTTTTATTTATGTTAAGTTTGTTTTCTCTTTTCAGTTTATGGTTTATTTATTTTTAATTTTCTCATTAAATTAGTTTAGTTTTCTCAGCAGATTTTTGAAACACTTAATGTATCAAAATATGCAAAAAAAAAAACCATACCCAAGTTGTAAAAAAAAAAAAATGTGTGCGTGGTTATATAAGGTGTGCAGGGGCATGTCTCTTTTGAGAAGGCTTTAAAAATAAAATATAAAATATTAGTCAATATAAGATAAACATTCAAAATGAAATTAACAATAACAAAAATTCTTTTTTACAATAATAGTTAAAAAAAAAAACATTTTAAAAACAAAAGGTATGACTTGGTACAGAGCATATTTAAAAACATCACTAACTAACAAATTGATATAAAAGTCAGGTATTGGTGCAGGATTTACTTATAAATACTTAATTTTACTTAAGTCTTCCAATTCTTATATGATAAGAACTTCTTATTTTCATTGTATATAAGCTCTATTACTTACTTTTGTTTCAAAAAAAAATTTTTAAGTTTGTTTCAAAAGATTTAAATTTTTTTAGCCTTTTAACTTTTAAAACTTCAAAAAAATCTTTTTTCAGAAAAGTAAAAAAAAAAAAATTTGCGTGTAAACCATTCTTACAATTATTGACTCTTGACTTATTCTTAGAAAACCACATTTCATAGCAGACACCTGAAAAACAAAGTCCCATAAAAACTAATTATAACATATACCATAATAAAATAAAAATAGTACATATACATATGTATATACATATAAATATATACATACATACATATATATATATATATATATATATATATATATATATATATATATATATATATATATATATATATATACAGAACGCGACAAATTGATGAACATTTGTTAAAAAAAAAGACAGAAAAAGGAACTTTACTTTTACATATGCAAACGTTGGCGTTTGCTTAAAATTTTTAAAAACGAATGCATTACTTCAGCAATTTCTTTTTCAGAGTAATTATACTATTAATAGTTTTTTTATTGATTATAAAAACACATATTTATAATAATAAACAATTAGTCACTAAATTTTAAAAACACTTTTTTAAGATTCTAAAAGAAACCATGCTAAAACATGATGATTATCACAGTGGTGTACCTTCCAGTTTCCGGTCGCCCGGCAGGCAAACTAAAACAATTTTTATTTCTAATTTGAGTCGTCCACTACGATAATTAACAGTCCAGTGTAAAAGTTTTTTTGTATTTTGCTCGGGAAAATACAAAAAAACTTTATAACTTTGTTTTTAAAAAAATATAAGATTACAAAGTTTCATAATATTTTGCCTAAAAGTTGTTAGCCATTACCATAAAACTCATTACTTACTATAGTGATTTTTTAACAATACATTCTTTAGTTTATTTACATCAATTTGTGAAGATGCTTTGAGTCTCATAATCTTTTTCACTTCATTATGCTTTATTTTTTTATCTGTTTTATACAGAATTTTACAAGTATAAACTATACAAAATATTTGAGTAAACTATCATAATTTAAATTTTATCAAGAGTGAAACTTTTTTTACTAATTTCAGAAACTTTACAGAGATTTTAGTTTACTTTTTTATTGAAACATGAATGGGCTAACATTTTAAACAAATTTGCTAAGCTAAATTGCCAACCCAGTTCTCCTTCTGGTGTAAGAAAGTATTTTTTAAAGCCGTCTCTAACTTGTTTTGCATCTTTTGAGTAGTTGTTAGAACTTAATTGTGACAGTGGTTGTAGTGCAGCAGAACATGAATTATTTTTCCTCCAATCACCTGGTCTAAACCCAGAAGGACCATCAACATCAGTGTAATTTGTGGGACAGTAGAGAAAATTATTTGCTGATCTTTTTTTCATAAAAAAGTTATGTAAAGCTATAATCGCTTGTGTAATTAAGACCACTTTTTCAAGATTAGCGATATTTGGTCTGCGAAATATACGAAATCGTGTTGTAGCAACACCAAATGTATTTTGGTGTTGCTACAGCACCAAAATACTTTTTAAAAAACTATTTACGTTTTAGGGGCCAAAATGGCCCAATTCGTTACAATGAGTAGATTTTGGTTTGATATGTCACTGAAATCATCAAACTCTTTTTAAAAAACTATTTACGTTTTAGGGGCCAAAAGGCCCCTAAAACTTAAAAGGACCCAATTCCGGTTTTTTACCCAACTTCATGGAACTTTTTATTTTTTTTAAATAAATTTAAATAACAAATTTATCAATTGTTTAGCCATTTAAGGTGTGAAAATGAGTCATAAATAGAGTATATCATTTTGATGTGACTGTCATGAGTATGTCATTTCTAAAATATAAACCCATGCACATTACATATATATACAAACACATTAACTAATGTTTTATATTATTAAGATTCAGTTTATTAATAAACTTAACATACTTTTGTGACAGTAGCATAAAAAGTTATGATTAAATAAAGTTAAAACATAAATATATTTTCAGGAGCATTTGCGATACTTACAGGGTTTTTTCCGTTGAAACTGATAACATCTTTTTTTAAATGTTCAGAAAAGGAACTGTTACTTTTGGAAACTTTGAATCTATTCGAAGATTCATTATTAAAGCTGTTGAAGCAATTCATTACAAATTGCTTCTACAGCTTGTTCAGAGTAGCAGCCTAATCCACGCCCTCTTACTGCACAAAAAGCATGTTTTAAAATAAAATGAATTTTCAATTCAAAGTCATTTCATAATCTTTAACCAGTGTTCTGTAGTGATTTTCAAAATTTTGAATATGTTTTTGAAAATCATGATGAAGTTTTTGTCCAAAACAAGACTCAACCAAATTGTTTAAAATTTTAAGCCCTTCTGCCAAGGTCTTCGATTTAATTGGCAATGCATGCATGTACTTATCATAATTTTGAAGGATTTTATGGGAGGCATTGCCATTATTCTGGACCTCTTTCAAAATATTTGAAATCATTGACACTTTAGAAACTTCATTTTCACCACCACATTTCTCTATATGATTATAAATATGATTAACAGCTCCCTCCATTAGGTGTAACTCTGGCGGGAAAAGATAATCTGTGGCTAAGTGGTCGCTGGTTTCTGCGTGTATCAATAGAGGATTAACAACGTTGCAAAATTCTTTAGCATTACATTTTATTGCACCTGATTGAAAAAACTTTGTGTATTGTTCCTCTAAAGAACCAAAAGTTTTAAGCTTTTCTTCTTTAAATGGTAGTATTCGCTTCCATTCACATATATGGCAAGGTTTGTAGCCATAGCACTTGAAGATAAACCACACATTTAACAAAGCTTACAAATGCTACAAATGAGTGTTTTATTTCATCTAAATTAAGACAGTTCATTAAATAGAAACATTGTAGTGACTTTCAAGAACATTCGGAACTAAAGCTAGTAAAAAAGAAGCTTTTACAGAACATTCTTTATATATTGAATTCTGAGGTTCTTCATATGTACTCATTGAAGTTTTGTCTTTCTAAACTTTTGCTCTCACAATCTAACAGTAGGTTGAAACAGATCTAAAGTAAGAATTTTTTATTTTTACAAAAAGTTGTACCATTTTTTTTGTTTTGACTGAATCATAATTCTCATAAACATATTTGGAATGAAATTTGGAATGAAACCTTCTTAAAGCCTCTAATAAATAAAGCCTCTTCATCCATCAATACCAAATTTGACTGTTTGAATGCTTAAGTTCCTTTCTTTAATCACAATAAGCAACTTTGCAAACTCCTCAATATTGGCGCGCTTAATAATAATTACATTTTCATTTACTTTTAAATTTTCTTTTTTTACATAAAATTCTTAATAATCAATTATAAAACAATCTTCAAATGTACCATCAATTACCAGAAGTGCTTCTTGTAGGTTTGCTTGTATGCAAGTTTTCCATTTAATTGATGTTCTGTTTAAAATAATTTTTTTTTAAATTAAGGGTAACTATAATACTTAAAAAGAGTAAGAAATACTTTAAAAAATTGTTCTTACCTGAGTTCTTTTGCTAGCTGTATCAGTTTCTTGTTGGACGATGTAAGTCTTAATTGAATCCTTTACAAATCATTCAAAATGATCTGTCTAGGTTTATTTTCAAGGGTCCTACTGATATTTGTAAAGGTTTTGCACCTATAGCAAGTTTACTTTTTTTTGATCCTTGTTCATATAATTTTTCTGAGATAACTTGAGAAGAAATCTGATCTTTAACTTTAGCTGAGAAGTTTTTCTAATATTTTTACAGCTGACGTTTTATTTCCACATTTGTGCTTCTTTCCCTTTTTGATGTTTGAAAGACAAGTTTTACAAATTTTTTCATGGGGTGAACGCGACTTGAAAACTTGTTCGGGTTCTTAAATGTAAACTGGTTAGTTGGCATATTTTACTGTGACAAATAGCAGAGTTTCTGGTTAAAGGTGTAGCAAAGTTTTTAGTCCAGTCAATAACTAAATCTGGCAAGTAGTTTTTTCTACGTATATTATTTCTACATTTATCACATATGCCAAGTGGATTTTTTGAATAATTGCAATCTAAATCAAAAGTGGGCACTTTCTCTTTTATCGCTTGCATATTTAATAGTCTTAATGTTTTGTAGGCACAAAAGTAAAAAATATTTTTTCGCTTTGTATCATGATCACACTTTTTTTATTGGATGCGACATAATAAGTATTTTTATTTATCTACAAAGAATATATATATATATATATATATATATATATATATATATATATATATATATATATATATATA
Organism: Hydra vulgaris; assembly: GCF_038396675.1. Taxonomy (NCBI): domain Eukaryota; kingdom Metazoa; phylum Cnidaria; class Hydrozoa; order Anthoathecata; family Hydridae; genus Hydra; species Hydra vulgaris. Next base: position 16,390,722 of record NC_088922.1, read on the forward strand.
TATATACATATACAAAGAATACACATATATACATATATATATATATCAAATTTTAATGTTAGTTTTTTTTTAACTTATGTCCTGCATTTGGAGAAAAATTCTTAAATATTTACATTTTAAGGGCCTTTTGGCCCCAAAAATGTAAATATTTTGCTAAAAGAAATTTTAAGATTTCGGTGACATATCAAACTTAAATCAACTCATTGTAACAAATCTAACGATGTAAGACAATGGCTGGGGTCAAATCGCAAAACTAAAAAGTGATTGGTTGCATGTGTGCTTTAAATGCTTTTGAAAATTTTCTTTTAAATACTTGCAAGGAATAAAATTTAATTAGATCAAAATATGGTTTTATTAATAAACACACTTTTGTAAATAACAAACTGTCATCCTGCTGAGCTACTGACAGGCATTTTATTTTACTTTCAGTCGCCCTTGGAGAAAACGATTCATCCCGTGCCACCGGACGACCATGAGGGTACACCCCTGACTATCTTTGATAGCGCTACTTTTAAGAAAAGTAACTAAGTACTTTATTGAAGAAAGTAATTATGTTTTAGCAATTTTTTTTTTTTTTAATGCTAAATATCATTTTTTTTGGGGGAAAAATGCAGCTAATTTCCTTACACTGAGGGGGGAGGGGAGTACCACCGCCCTAATTATTTTCGTAGAATAGCCCCTGATACATTATTATATATAAAAGTATGCAAAATTTTACTTAAAATAAACGCATTTGCAATTACTTTAAAAGAAACCATTCTTAAACAGTATGATTGCTATCTTCTGTAGCGTACTTTTTTAAAATTTTCTTATTTCCCTTTAAGTGAAGTTACGTTTGTTTGCATATTAAAAACACTTGAAAATGTTTTAAAAAGTATTTTTAAGTTTTGCTATAATTTTATAATCTAATAGAATATATAAAATTTTATGTTTATTATAATTTTCATTTCTTTATTGTGCATTTAACAACACCAATAATATCATATTTTTATTTACTTATTATTAAATACTTAATATGATATTACTATTTTAAAAAGTTTCAAAAAAGAAAATGTCATTTACGTTATTTTAAGTTCCTTTTATTATAATTTAGTTAAACTTATAAGCTTTTTTATTAGTTAATAAACTTAACAAACTAAATTGAGAAAAATTTACTATTTAGTATCAATGGGTAACAGTTGACAACCATTATGTCATTGCATATTAATTATCAATAACTTGCACTTTGCAAATGCAATAAAAATTGTTTTGAAAAAATAACAATTGAATAATTTCAATAAGCATTAATACATCTTTGATATATCTAATAACTTACTAAATAGAATAAAAATTATCTGAAAATAAAACTCCCATATTTAATATATATCTCTTAAATTAGATGTTTGCCAATAAATTAAGATACAAACATCAACGCTCCATTAAAAAAAACGATTTGTCGCATCCTGATATATATATATAATATATATATATATATATATATATATATATATATATATATATATATATATATATATATCAGGCCTTGTTACGAGATTTCGCTGCGTAGCGAAAAACGCGTAATGCATTTCTAAGTAACTCAACTCAGCAAATATATTTTGCATCGTTAGAAGTTATATTGCGTCACTAGCGTCTTTTCAAGTACCGCATTGTAATTAAAGTTATTTCATTAACGCGTTAAAAATCATACAGTTTGTTTTTTTCTCACTATAACAAAAGTTACAAATAAAATCTAAGTTCTTATTTAAAAAATCATTTTTATTATTTTTTTTAAATATGAACTGAATTTTATTTTGAAAAAAATATTCTTTTCATGAAACATAAAATAATGTTTGTTTATTTTCTTATGATTTTACAGTAAGTTTTTGGTTATTTTATTAACTGTTAATAAATTTTTTCTTATTTAATTTGTGAACTCTTTTTAATAATGTTTTTAAACAATAAAGAGTTTTTTTTTTATATTTATCAGTTACCGATAACATATTCGTGATCATAATTTATTTTCATAACGAACGTCATTAAAACTTTACGTTATTGAATTAACAATAAACAAAATAGTGCATTTTTCAAACTATTATGACTAAAAATAATTTTTATATTTAAAAGGAATTTATGTATTTAATTCCTCAAGATAAAACTTAAAACACTTTATTTTTTTTTAACTAATTTTTAACAACAACAAAAAAAATTATGAAACAAACTGTTTTTTTAACAAAAAATCTATTAGTTTACAATTGCGGTTAAATGCTTTTACTAACAACTTTATTTCTACTGAATAAACGTCACGTTAACGACAATCAAAAGATAATTCAAATATTTTTAAAAGATATAAGTTTTTGCGTAGTGCAAAACTGCTGAACGCGTAGGCAAATCGCTTTATCGCAGGCAAAATGCGAGCTGCGTAACGCTTCTTAACAAGGCCTGATATATATGTATATATATATTCACACATACACACACACACACACACACACACACACACACACACACACACACACATATACAACATCAGGTCAGCATCAGGTAGGCTAATAAAATTTAATACAAAGGTCTTACCATAAAACATAAAAATGAGGTTGGCAATTTTTTGCAACCTCAAACACTTTTAGGTCGGCAATTAGGTCGGAATTGCTGAATGCCAACCCTTATTCTGAGAGCTGTATATATGTATATATATACATACATACATACATATATATATATATATATATATATATATATATATATATATATATATATATATATATATATATATATATATATATATATATATATATATATATATATATATATATATATATATATATATATATATATATGCATCGATTGGACAGGATGAAATTCAGCACCCTTTAATTTTTAATTAATAAGTATTGATTATCATTGTTATTATATTAAAATGAGTAAACAAGTATTAAAACAAAAAAATTTAAAAAATGTTTCTTCAAAACCCTTCATTGTCGCAAGTTAAAATTTCAAAATGTTTTAGTTTGCAGCGATATAAACAGACTCAATACAGTACAATCTCTCTAAATTGAATTTAATGGGGAATAATAAAAGTTTGAATTAGAGAGATTTTTGAATTATAGAAAGTTGACTTTTTTTCAAATATTCTCGTCAAAGTAACGAATAGAAATCAAACAAACAAACAAATAGTAATTCTTAGGCCTAAATGCAATACATATTATGCATTTTAAACTTTTACATTTTCAAAAAAAATTTGGTAATTGTAGATTGTCTTTTATGAGCTTATAAATCCATGCCAATGACACGATTTATATTAAGAGCCTTTGTCAAATTATCTCCAAAGTTAGAATAAAGACTGCACAAGGATTTTTCAAGTACAGTGATAGCGTGCGTTGCTTCATTCAAACTTGCTTTTGTAGCATCATTAGAAACATCAACACGCTCATCATCGAATTTGTCTTCAGTTTCAATAGCATCATGTCCAGAAATTTTTGCAATGATAGGGGAGAGTGGGGCACAGCTGTACACGAGGCACAGTTGAACAAAGCCATCAAAGACATAAAAATCAACACAATTCATTTATCTATGCTCAACTGCGGACGTTACACAGTGTTACGCTGATCATGTTAGTATTTAATTAAATTCAGATAAATATTCCTTTTTGTGAAGCTTGGTGTAAACAAATTGAGATTATTACTTTTCAATTTTGATTTTATCAGTAGAATTGTAACTCACGTATTTAGAAAATGCAACTGTACTCAATGATTTCGGCACATTATTTACGTATGGTCATGTCAGTAGACCGCTACAGTGTGGGACACTACTGAACAAAAATAATGATGCTGTTATTAATTCTTAAATCTGCAGTTCATTAGTCCTATATATATATATATATATATATATATATATATATATATATATATATATATATATATATATATATATATATATATATATATATATATATATATATATATACATATATACATATATATATATATATATATATATATATATATATATATATATATATATATATATATATATATATATATATATATACAGGAAAATCTCAATATGGTTCGATCCAGGGTTCAAGACAGATGTCGGTAAAACCAGCAGTGCAGATATGTTGGCCGCATCCAAAGCTGTCGCCAACCGAAACATGTCATTGTGTCAGACTGCCAGTCACTATTGAATTGCAAAGTCTAAGCTATCCGGGTACGTAACGAAGTTTAAGAACACTGGGAGTGACACTATCATTTGTTTTGTACCAAATTATTCATGTCGACAGGTTTTCAGTAATGATGATGAGCATTGATGTAATGATGATGAGTAATGATGATGAGTAATGATGATGAGCAGTTGTTGGTTGAATATTTACTTAAGGTGTCCAGACTTCACCACGGTTTGTCGATGAAAGAAGCTCATTCTCTGGCTTTTGAATTCGCACAGGCAAACAACAAAGTTGTTCCAAACAATTGGATACTGGAACAAACCGCTGGCTTGGGGGTTTGTGCGTTGTAATGTGACTTTGTCCCTTCGATGACCACAAGCAACAAGGTTGTCACGAGCTACTAGTTTTAACAAAACAAATGTTGGTGCATTTTTTGACAATCTAATTGATGTCTGTCAGCGACATAAGTTCCAGCCTTATCAAATCTTTAATGTCGACGAAACTGGTGTCACAACTGTCTATTCAACTGGCAAGGTCATTGCAGAAAGGGGTGCAAAACAGGTTGGTCAAGTAACATCGGCAGAACGTGGTACTCTCATTACTGTATGCTGCACAGTTAATGCAATTGGAAACTTCATACCGCCAGTATTCATCTTCCCACATGTCTACTTTAAGAATTCAATGATAAAGAATGATCCCCCAGGAAGTTTAGGGCTTTCGCATCCGTCAGGGTGGATGACGGCTGAAAACTGGGAACTGTGCATGAAACACTTTATCAAAAATGTCAAGTGTTCGAAAGAAGAACCGGTGCTGCTGATTATGGACAATCATGAAAGCCATTTATCAATAGCTTCACTAAGTCTAGCTAAAGACAGTGGGATTGTACTTCCCACTTTCCCGCCGCATTGCAGCCATAAACTACAGCCTCTCGACAGGTCCGTCTATAGACTTTACAACAATGCTTGTAAAGTCTATAGACGGACCTGTCAAGAGGCTCTAATGATTTTACAACAATGCTTGTGCAGGCTATATGGCAAGTCATCCAGGCCAGCCGATAACTATTAATGAAATCGCAGAGTTAGTTGGACAGGCTTTCCCACTGGCATTTACTGCTGCAAACATTACTTCTGAATTTAGAGTGTTAGGGATCCTTTTAATTGTGATATTTTTGACAGTAACAAGTTTCTATCATCATATGTAACAGACAGAGAAAATCCTGTAGAGAGCAGAAACAGCTGTGAAGTCAGACCTGATATGGCAGACCACAGCACATTGCAGAGAGATATTGAATTTGAAGCTGAATCTGCACCATCTTCATCAGTCCAGTCGGCACCTGCAGTTCAGTCTGCACTGTCTACATCAGTTCAGTCGCCACCTCCAGTTCAGTCTGCACCTACTGGGATCGTCAGTCCGGCTGAGGTCAGGCCTTTTCCAAAAGCAGCACCATGATAGATCACTTGAGGAAGGAAAAAAGGTTCCACCAGAATTCTCACAGACACACCGGAGAAAAAAGCGTTGGAGAAGGCTATTCAAGCAAGATCTTCATCCAGCAAACAGAAGCTGGGCATGGACAGTATTAATAAAAAGATAAAACAAATGCCAAGATAAAATAAACAATTAAAAGCTTTATAGCTGTATTTTATAGTAATTTTATAGCTGTATGTTCTTTCACCTGCTATATAAGTATTGTGCATGTAAGACGTTTGGTTTATTCAGTATTAATGCACAAAGTTTTTGCTGACTGCATTTGTTCTTGCTTTTTATTGTTTTACTGGGCCTAATTTGTCATGGGAATCAATTGTAGAAAATGCTAAGTTCAAGTGTGCCCCCATCCCTGTTTTAACTGTGCCCCACCATGGGGCATAGCTGAACAATTTTGCAAGCTTTGTTATAATGCATGTCACCTACAAAATACAACTGTTTTTATCTTTCTTGGACATAATTTAATCCCACCAAAAATAGTTTTATTTGTATTAAACTTCGGAGTAAAGTTACAAGCAGAAAAATTTTAGTAAATCAAAACTTAACAATTTTTGTTCAGCTGTGCCCCACTCTCCCCTATATTTATTTGATGATTTGTTGAGAATGCAAACACTGAAAACTTTGTCTACTAACTCGTCGGCCGTGAGGTTAAAATCTGCATCAAATTTCGCATTTTAATAATTCAAAATCATTTTTTAAGTTTTCCATTACAGCTAACTCCTCTACATCTAAACCACAGAAAGGATTGTTATTAATATTTATACGCTTTTCTGCTGCTTCTAATAATATTCCTAATTCTTGAAACAATTTATAAAGGTCTGATTTGGAATGGAATTCCATGCTTTTGTTAGAATAAACATAGCAGTTAAAATAGAAAACTTAAGTGTCTTGTTCTCTTTTTCCAAGGCAGCAATCTGCTTTTTCACTGCAAGTGAGCAATATTTTGCTTTAAGAGTATGAATAATTCCTTGATCCATAGGTTAGGTGATCAAGGCTGTATTTGGTGGAAAAAAGATAAGCTCCACCCAATCAAATCAATCAATCTGTATTTAGGATGGGCAGAACAATTATCTATAATAAAAGCAATTTTTCTTTTTTGAAAACTAAACTTTAGGTCAATTTCTTTAACCCACTCCTTAAATAATTCTGCCAACATTAAACTTTTTGATTGATAGCAAAAAATTATTTTTTTTAAACCCTTGAAACATCTAGGAGATTTCGATTTTCCAATTAGCGATCATTTGCTCATTAACCAACTTTGCCTCTCCAGAAATGGTTTTTAAAGATATACCATACCTATAAAAAAAAATTTATAATTGGTTAGACATAACTTGTACATGTTTGAATGTAACTTTGACGCCTTTGCATGTTTCCATAATGTCCAATTCTGGAAAATATTTATTTTATTTTCTCAAAACAATCAAAGAAAACAGCTGTAAAATAATCATATAGTGTAAAGCCATTAATCATAAAAATTGGATAAAATAAAATAAATTTGTCGAGCCATTCATCTGAAGTTTGAAAATTTTTGAAGCTTAACTCTTTTGCAAAATATAAAGTTGTTTTTTTTTAAACCATAAAACCACTAATTGGGATATTATCAGCTCTCAATTGTTTGAACCATTTAAGTATAGCTTTATTAATAATAATATCAACTTTCACCTGTTGAGTCAAATTTCCTTGACAAAAAGCATCAAAGACTTCATCTCTATTCTTTTTCCAGGTTGAAAGAGTGTTTGGTGGATTACCAAAAATTTTTGCAACATCTTTGTTTGTTTTTCCTTTTTCCAATTTCAATAAAGCTTCGTATTTCCGCTTTAAGTTGTTTACGTTATACAGTCTTTTTAATGTCATGATTTTTTTTAAACAGAGGAAAATAGTTCACACTAATTGTTTTTAAAAACTCAAAACATTCAAAATTTGAAAAAAGGTTAAGTTTTTGAACTTTTCTTGAAGCTCGAAAAGAATTCCATAGTTTAACAAGTTTTTTACACACCAGAAAATAAAAAAGTTTGATTTACAGAGCAAATCTTAATGATGGCTCTGAAAAATCCATTCGAATTGTGGAGGTTTTTTAAATTATAGAGATTCGAATTATAGAAAGTTAAACAAAGTTAGAAAGTTCTTAAGTGCATTTCACGGTTACTTTGCATTTAATCGAATTATGGAGGTTTTCAACTTAAGGAGATTCAAAATAGAGAGATTGTACTGCATATTAAAAGAGAAGCTGAAAGTGGAACTTTTGGAAGTGGAAAAAGAAAAAACTTTTTTTTTAAATAAAAAAAGCCAAATCTATTATTCTCACTATAAAGGTCTATGTCAGTCGCATAGAGATCTTGCAAGAAAATTTAAATGCAGCCAAGCTTTGATAGGAAAAACATTTAGACCTCAAGAATATAAAACATATCATTAAAAAAAGCTCCAAAGCAATCTATTGATGGAGAAATTAAAGCAACTTGTTATTCAAAAAAGCTATTTAAACTTTTAAACCAAGAAAGTTTTAGACACGTTTCGGGTGGCGGGAGCAATCACACTTGCTTTATCATAACCCCTGTATATATATATAAATTCTTATTCATTGTTACGTTTTTGTGAGCGTCTTCAAGATAAGTAAACTCAATAAGTTCAAATGACAAGTATAAGATTTTCATTAAAAGGCATTTTAAAAAAAAACTGTAAAAAGACACAAATTATAATGTTAATACGCAATATTTTTATAGTTGCATTTTTAACTTAGCATCTAAAATACAACTTAATCAAAGTAAAAATAATAGATACACTCTTATTTAAAACTTAAATTAAATCTTTTTTAACAGCCAGTAACAAAAACTTGTTCATTTAAATTTGAATTGAGTAACACAAAAACAGTTTTAAAAGTATCAAACTCATTTAAGTTTTAATTACCGTTTTTATTATTAGAGCAAGTAATTATTAGTCTTTTCTTATAATTACTTGCTCTCTCACTTCAAGCTATTTAAGTGAGAAAATTTTCAAATTAGAAAAAATGTTTCATAAAAAGGAGAGTAAAAAAGGATGTTTTTAAATATGAAAATTAGAAGAAACGTAACGAAAAATAGTTTTAATAAAATAATGAATTGCTTCAATAAAAAAGTGATCTAAATACATATTAAAATAGAGTTTGAAAAATTTTGTCATACGCAACATTCTTTTAAATAATTTTTCTAGAAAATGTTACAAAGCTTGAATAAATGAGTATCAGAAAAACAACTGCTGCTGATGATTGTTTTTTGATTTATTAATATAATACAAAAAATTACAGTAAAAAACTTAAAAAACTATTACTAAAACATAATCCAATTTTATTTTATCCATAAGCTTTTTTATTAAAATATCAAAAAAGCCTGTGAAAATGCTTATTGCCTGCGTTGTCTGTCTGTTTTAGGTGGGCAAAACTGTCATATTTGTTTTAGATGGGCAAAACTATGAATGCGTGTTTAGATAACTTCTTTGATGCCAAACTGAAATAGCCTGCTGCGGAGGGCTTCAGTACATACAGTATATATATATATATATATATATATATATATATATATATATATATATATATATATATATATAAAACATAATAATTATTCAAAAATAAAAACTCACTGCAACAACATCTGCTGTATGAACATGTATAACACATTTAATAT
>NC_088922.1:16405000-16562500 GCF_038396675.1 Hydra vulgaris
TAAAACCTTTGTATTGTATTGCTGTGATGTGAAACAATTACAATGACTATTGTAATGAAGTGCTGGGACATATATAATTTTATTTATTTTGAAAAGTGAAGTGAAGCCAGGAAAGCCAAACAAGTATATATTCTACGTATACTTAAGAAATATTAAATTCAGAGGTGCTCGTGGCACCTGTTTTTAGCAACCATTTACATTTAATTTTTTTATTTAGTTCAATGATATAAATGTTTAAAGAATAATTTATTTAGAATTAACATTAATAATACTCATTTAAAGTCATACAAATATATAATTTATTATATGTTTATAATTAGATAATATTTACTATGTGAAGTGAAACTTTTGATTTTTTAAAAATTTTGTCAACACTGATATTTAAATGTTTCACCGGATGACGACGTCTAAACTAATTGATTAACTACGTAAAGCGCAAAGTCTTTTTTCTTTTTTGTTTTTTTTTAACATTTTTTATTAATTAATTAAAAAAAAATTAATAATTAATTAACTAATTGTTTCAAGTATATTTATACAATGGACACGGTGGTTAATAAGTAGTTAAGTAATTCAGTTAGGGTTTTTTGCTCTAAGCTAAAATTATTTCAGTGTGGTTAAATTTATTTATTTTGTGATTAGTTCACATACATTTTTCACAATCAACGTTTCACAACATTTCTGCTAATTGTTGTATGTATGTACGTATGTTTTTTTTGTTTTTTTTAATATAATTAACCGCTGATGAGTAATAAATTACAGCATTATGGAATCAAGGAACCATTGTTCTGGGTAACTATATATTATATTGTCTAAACATGTGAACTTTTTTTTGGAACAATCTTTTTTACATTTTCAGATTACTCACTACTCATCACCTATCAGACTAGAGTAAGGGTAATCTAAACATTTGGTGTCTGCTGTAAAAGAAAAAACTAAGTGGAAGAAATGATAGCAATTGATTATAAACACATATCTATCCCTAGCAGTATAAGAAAAAAAAACAGGTTAAATAAAACTCACTTTTATAGAGCTATATAAAGTTTGCAACTTGGGTAAGTGATATTCAAACAATGATAAATAGAATCAATAATCATATATTAGTTGTACCCTATTGAAATAGGGTACAAATAATATATGATTATTGATTCTATTTCTGGTCACATCAGGCTCGTAGCAAATTAAGATATAAAAAAAAAATAAGGATACAAAAGACCTAATTTGTTATCCGTATTTTTGGCATAAGTTTCTTTGACAAAAATTTTTGACCTACTACTATTTGATCTACCCAGTAGTATTATCCCCCCCCCCCCCATATAATTTTTGTTCCTACGGGCCTGGTCACATGACTAAGTTTTGACATTACAATAACAATAAATTGTTATTGTATTATAAAGAAGAATTACAATATAGTATTCATTTTTATTGTAGTGGGTCATTGCAATACCTTTTTTTTCAGATATTGTCATTGTATTATGAAGAAGAATTGCAATGCAATACTTATTGTTATTGTATTATAGTATTACAGGTATTGTTATTGTTTCTAAAAAAGTTAATACAATAACAATAGTTATTGTTTCTGTTATTATTTTCATTAAAACTACAACAGTCTGAACTCTATTCTTTTCAAAACCTTTTATAAAACTTGCTTTTTCCTGAGATAAAAAGTTCTTAAAGATAACATTATTAGTTGCTCTTTGTCAATTTAGGGCAATTCCTTGTGAAAAAATTTAATTTTTTGCAACCCTAATTTTCAGATTTTGTTGATTTTCACACCACTCAAAGATTTTAATAAGTTATAAACATCCCAAACTTTGATCATCTAGTTCCAACTAGTTTCAAAGATAACTATTTTAACTTTGCTATAAACCAACAAAAATCTGCCATTTAAAAAAATGGTTTTGGTCTTTGTTTCTGTTCTGTGTGCAATGAGTAGATGAAAATATGTACACTTGCAAGTTTTGAGGCATGGAATCCATTAACACAACTTAAAACATTTAAAAATGAATAAAACACACTAAGATTTGAAACTTGTTCTCATTTTATTGAGTGAATTTAATTACAAAACTGCAGATGCAGCTTTTTTTATGTTGTTGTAAAAAAACATTAGAAATTCAAGAATTATTTAAATCTAAAAAATATTTAAACTCAACAAACTAGTTTGATTGCTTTTAGTATTAGCATGCTAGCATTATTCCTTTAATGGGTAAGCATAGTTACAGATAGATATTACTATAAATGATATCCAAAGTAAGTCTATGGACCCTTATGGTCATCATCAATTGGTGGTTTCTTTTTTAGAGTACTTTGTTTGTCTTTTAGTTTAATTGTCTCAGTTTGATAAATATGAAAATGTTTTATAAGTAATAAATTTGAGCACATTTGACAATGCTTTTTATTTCTGTTTTAGGCATCTGCATTTTTTTATAACTCTTTATAAAAGATTTCATAAAAGTACCAAGAAAACAGAAACAACAAGTCAACAACAACTAAAAGAACAATATGATATGATCGAAACTGTTGTAGTTATATTACTCTCAGGTGTTTAATATATGGTCAAGTGGGAAAAAAGGATGGGTGGGAATATTTGTTCAGATATAACAAATGGAGAGAGGGGAATTGGGTTTTAATAAATATGTAGGTGGTCTTAAATTTTGTTATTTTTATTTCTTTAAGTGACTTAATTTTTTATAATTTTTAAGAGTGGTTTAGGTCTTTAGAAAATAATAGTTGAAGATTTTTTAGTTTTGAGTTTCTTTGCTCATAAAAAGTAAAAGTAAATAAATGAGCGGAGGGGGTCTTAAAAAGGTCTGGGTGGGTAGGAAAATTTTTCAAAAATTAATTAATGCCCACTTTTATGTATTAAGCACCTAAAAGTACCACCTTTTTTTTTCCTTTGATTTTTTATAATTCCTGTTTTATAAGTAATAAATTTAGTTATATTTGAATATTTATTTTTCTGTTTAGAAAAAACTACTCTCCAATTCTTTGTAACAACTCTAACTAAACTATTGAGAACATCTAAAAAAAAAATCAAGCTACATCAACATTCTTGTAATTTAACTCAACCAAGTAAAATTGTGATAAAGTTCAAATTTCAGGTATTATCGTTCATTTTTAAATGTGTTATTGGATTCCATGCCTCAAAATTTTCAGCTTTCCATTGCACACAGAACAGAAACAAAGACCAAAACCATTTTTTAAAAATGGCAGATTTTTGTTGGTTCAAGGCAAAGTTAACGTATTTATATTTATCTTTAAGTTTGGGGATGTTTATAACTTATTAAAATCATTGAGTGGTATAAAAATCAGCTGAATCTGAGACTAAAGGTTGCATGCGCTGGAATATTTTCACATGGAATTGTCCTTTAGTCAATTTTCACAATGCATCTTTAAAGCTAATTTTAAAGATGCGAAAGATGTAGTAACAAGAAGCTTACCTATCAATCTAGTCATGTTTTTCTTCTAGCTTACATAGTACAGTCAGATTATCGGTTTTAGTAGAGACACAATTGTGTATTGAAACACAAATTAAGAAATTGAACAACTTTTTGCTAACAAATCTTAATGGTTTTCTATCATCACATCTGTTAACTATTTGTAGGAACCCCTGTATCTTTGCTTATAAATGTGGAGTCATTTGATACTATTTCTTGTGTCTAAAAAGCAGTCATTAGAAATTATTAGTGGTTTGTTGCTCTGATGCTTGTCATATGACTCCTGTTTGTTTCTAATAAATAACTGGATACAAATTTGATAACATCATCATCAGTCGTACAATCGTAATTTTATAAATTTTTTAAAAAGAGTTATTCAAATCATTAAACTTGTTAATTAAAAAAATTCAAAAAAAAAGTTCAATAGGCAAATGCAATTTGATTTTGTGGTTATAATTTAACTAAAAGCTTATAACTTTATGTTTAATGTTTTTTGAACTATTCAATAAATTTACAATGTTTGTTTTTATATTCATAAACACACTGAAGATTAAAAGAATAATTTATTTAAAGAATAATATAATCATTATAAAAACTTTCAAACAATTATTTTATGTTATATTATTTTATCAATTTGCAAATATAATTAAGTTTAAAAAATACGGGTCCCCACAAAATATGCCATTTATAATAAGTTAAAATATTCAGGGTAAAATTTAATCAGAATTTGTTTAAAACTAGAGATGAATATTGCTATTAACTCATGATAAATAACATTTGGTGTCACCAAATTTATTATTATTATTTTTTTCAGAAAAATAAGAAAAAAACAAAACAAATGATAATATAAAAAATTCTCAACCAAAGAAGTTCATATTTCTTTTATCATACTAGCAATTTGGATTTTTAAATGTGGTTTAAAGCTGCTTGAAGAATAGATTATCTTGTATTTTATAAAGAATTATCTAACTTTCTCCATTATATCAACGATATCTGGATACAATGGAGAAAAGTACAGATAATCTTTTATAAAATCCAGATAATAATACTGAGTTTTAAGTTGTTGTTTGTTTTTTACCTTATTAAGTCTAAAACTTGTGATGACCCACTCCCAAATCTAGTTACAAAATAAAACCTTGATAAACAAAGTCACTGCATGGAAAAACAAATCAGTTGTTTTACCAGGGAGAAAATATTTGTGTTGATTAGTAAGCAGAAAATGCAAAAAACTGAAAAAATATTTATAAGAGGATCTTCATATGATTAAAACCTGAAAGGTTTTTTATTAAAATATACAGACTTTATTTTTTTTGCTATTAACTGTTTCCTTTTTTTAATAATTTTTTGTCAAAGAATGAATACTGAAAAAAAAATTGTGTTTTAAAATTATTCAAAATTTGGTGTTTTATTTCTTAACAGAAATCTGAAGTCACCCACTTGACAAAATCATTGTGAAATATTTATTTGGGACTACAATGCATTTTAAATACTAAATTGTTGAAACTTAATAAACAAAAAAAAAACACTTAATAATTCATTGGTTTAAGATAAATTAACAAATGGATTTTGATTTGTATTGATTTAATTAAGATTTTTTATAAATACTGTTTTCTGTAGTCAATTGTTGTATTTTTTTTTTCAAATTAAGACACATGGCTAAATATTAAACACAAAACTCAGAATAGATTTTTTTCATTTTTTCAATAATTGGATTTTTATCAACTTTTGAATCTTTTTTTGAAATTCACCATTACATTATAAAATACTTTTCTAAATCATTAATCAACTAATTTATTACTATGTATTAGTATGCACTCAGCCAACACATAAAGATTATATATATATATATATATATATATATATATATATATATATATATATATATATATATATATATATATATATATATACAGGGGTCAAAATAAGTCTTACATCGCTGCCCCTTGGACCATTATCAAGACCTGCTAGAGGACAACATACAATTGTTTATTTTTAAAGTTAAAATGAACAATGGTTGGTTGCCCTCATAAATCAGGTCTCAAAAACAGCGCGGGGAGGGGGCACCAATATCTGACACTTATTCAGACCCCTGTATATATATAAATATATATATTTACAAACACACACACAAATATATATTGTTTTATTTACTAAAAGCAAACTAATTACAATAAATTTGAGATATAAGGAAAACAAAAACTAACATAGTTAACTTGACACACACACACACACAAATATACAAATTTAAAAGTTATTCAACAGACTACTTATTGTAAAAAAATGTGTTGAATGTATATGATGATTTTTTTTTAGATGACTTCCATTCATATCTTATATATATATATATATATATATATATATATATATATATATATATATATATATATATATATATATATATATATATATATATATACACACACACTAACCTGTCAAGTCTCCACCATTTGGCAGGAGTCTCTTGAATTTTAAGGAACAATTTATCTCCCTCCCACATTTACCAAAAATTTGAAAAACTCCTTTTTTTATTATTAGCAAGTTTTAACCATCTAAAATTCTACTTTTAAAAAATTTTATAAATGGTTTTTTGATCTGATTTGTTTTTTGTTTGTCTGAAATATGTTCTAGTAGTATTCCTATCTGCCATGGAAAATGTGTCAATTAAAACAAAAATAGGATTAACACATATATCGAATGTCCTTTCTTACTCTAAAAATGCATATTTATGATGATGGAAATAAATGATAATGTTTAAATATATTTAGTCAGTCTAACTTTAAGGACTTTTTTTTTATTTGGTAAAGATATATTCAGGTAAATACATCGTGGTCTGGCAATATCATAAAGTCTCTTTAATACCTATCTTTAAAGTTGACAGCTATGCATATATGTATAAATGTATGTATGTATATATATATATATATATATATATATATATATATATATAATATATATATATATATATATATATATATATATATATATATATATATATATATATAAATTTTATTTTTATAATAAAATTAATATATATATATATATATATATATAAATTTTATTTTTATAATAAAATTAATATATATATATATATATATATATATATATATATATAAATTTTATTTTTATAATAAAAAGTAAATATTTTTCACAGTTGAATGTCTTACATAATCCAGTACTTCCACTGTCTATAATATCACCATTAAGGTCACACGTTACTAATGAAGATGCAGTAATTTCATTGAACAACAAACCAAATGGATTTATTAAAAATTCATTTTTATCACTCACTTGTAACTAAAAATAGGAATTATTAGAGGTGCAAATAAAAATACAATAATGGACAATTATTAGAATATTTAACTTATTTAAACTAAAATTTTTTAATGAACACTAAATAAAACAATAGATAAACATCTATTGTGTATTAAATCTATATTGTTTTATATATTATGGAGTAAAAACATACTGTAACATGATTAAATATTGCTTCAGACCAACCAAACATATCTATAAGACGATAAACTGCAGCAAGTTTGCATCTTTGAGATTTATTTACTTTACTATACTTAATAGTATTTTCTCCTCTAATATCATTTATGGGTAATGCTGTGGCTGCATTCCCATAACCTCTACCAACAGTTATTAAACTTGGTTGAAAAACTGGAAGTAAAAAATCTTGATAAGAGCGAATTTTACTACCAGATGATACTCCGTTTGCGGAGGCTTTTCTAATAGAATCTTCAAGTTCTTCTTTAAATGATTCGTCACCTAGAACTAAAGAAACTCTTTGTCGAAGTTTTAGACCTCTAACATCTCTTAATATCTCTTCAGGTTGTCTAACTACTCGTCTTGTATCTGGCTGCGAGTACCTCCGTGTCTTATTACCTGTCATTTTAATTTTTAAATCCGAAATTAGTTTTTCCTCATTCATATTGAACTCGAGTATATTTTTAAATGATATTGGTCATCTGTCTAACTAATGTCTAAAAGTGATACTTAGTCATAGTCTAATATAAATAATACTTTATAAACAAAACGATCAAAATACTATAAGAACAATATGGGTGAGAGCATCTTTCATTATATTTATTCCTATCAATAAATTGACGTCATCTATTGTGCAAAATTAACTTTTTAATAATTAAATACATTAAATCAGGTTTGCGTTTATTATTCGCACTAACAATTAGAAAAGAAATGTCGGTACGGCAAATAAGTTAGCAGTAATACTTATTCTAGATAGTACGCATGTGAGTATTGATAATATTCAACACTTAATCATGTTAAAATATTTTAATCTCGTCAATATATCGATGCCATTATGATTCCCTAAGCTCCTAAACGTAACAACTTAAAAGTTGTGCACATAAGATTGACGCAATTTTTAATTTATTTAGCGTTTTTTTAAACGCCCTACATAAAATTGGGGGTACATAAACCTAAGTGCTTTATTTGCATTTTAAAATTGCTTTAGTTCAAGTGTCGGTTTTTATTAACAAAAATTTTCCGCATAATTCAAAGTCTTCTCAACAAACTTTATCTGCGTTTTATATTTGTAAAACAGTAGCAACTGATTTACAAATATAAAACGCAGATAAAGTTTGTTCAAAAGACTTTCAATTATGCGGAAACTTTTCATCCATAAAAAACGATACTTGAACTAAAGGAATTTTAAATGGAAATAAAGTACTTACGTTAGTTTAGGTACCCCCAACAAGCAATAAAACTCTCTAGTGCAACTTATGTTGAGACAGTTGTCTAAAAACAAATCACAATTTAAAAAACTTAAATCAGCTAGAAACACTTTTAAGTCATTTTATTACTATTATATTTATCAACCCATATACAGTAGTGTCAATGTTTTTTTTTTTATGTTTTTTTTAGGTGTATACCCTTAGAACTACACGCTATCTTTTTTTTCTTAATTAATACAATTATTACATTATTTTAGTTTAAATATGTATTTAAATCTTTTTGTTCAATAAAAACGTCTTTTATGTGAGGACCATTTAGAGTTGAAAAATTTTGGGCTTTTTTCTCGACACACCAGTAAAAACATTCTATTTATATCGAGTCAAATTTAAATATATCAGCTTGTGTTCGAGCTTCAACAATCTAAAAATTTTCTAACCAAGAGTAGTTTTACAGGGGTATGAAACACCCTCCTCACCCAACCCAATGAAGGCTATTGTCAACTTATAGTCGGTTTTTTAAAGATTATGGTAGGCATTTGACATAATTTATTCGACAGATTTTCAGTTTTGAAAACTTTCTATTTTTTTTTAGAAAGCTATAGACAGTTTTTAGGAATTTAATCTTTTAATTTTTTTCGTATTTTCTTAGAATGTTTCTAACATTCTGAGAAAATATGAAAAAAATTATTGGTATAATTAAGTTTTAAATTAAGTAGTTTGTTAATAAAATCGTTTCAAATCAGAGCAGATGAAAATCCTTGGATTATTTTAAAAATAACCGTTGAACTTCTTTGAGGATTGAAAATTCGTAATCTAGCCATTATATTTGCTGTGACTTACCCACCAAAATAGTTAACTACAAACATAGCGGCTTCACTGAAACATAGGTTTGATAAAAACATGGAAAAGGCTCTAAAACTGGATTTGAGCAACCTACTTTCTTTTCCTTGTAGTTAAAGTGAACAGGAGTCTCGGAAACAGGTTTTCGGCGTCCCGAAAAAATTTATCATAAAAGTCAATTGTTTTGGTTTTAAAACAAATTGTATTAAAAAAAAACAAAAAAAACAATTATAAAACAATTTTTTAATTCATTGTTACCGATGCATCAATTACCTTATTAGCCAGAGTATTGTAAACAAAGTTTCCATTGAAACTAAGTAAAACAAACAAACAATAAAGATCAATAAAGATCAATAAAGAAAAATCAATAACGGAGTAAATATTTGATGAAAGAACTATTTATGCGGATTTATTTATTTTCAAACTATAAATTATTTCCCAGAGGCTATATATATATATATATATATATATATATATATATATATATATATATATATATATATATATATATATATATATATATATAATATATATATATATATATATATATATTGCTTTTAAAATAAACTTAAAGTTCTTTGTTACTGGTATTTCTTTTTTTTCAAAATTAGATATAGACATTTTCTAACAAACTTCTATTTTTAAATTTTTTAACATCAGATTGAATGTTTTTTTTAATTAGTTTTTAAGTATAGTTTAATTTGAATGCCAAAGCGTGAAATGCGTTTACAACGAAGATTTCTTCAAATTATAAAAGTTTAAAAGAAAACGCCGACAACAAGAAGATTGTTCAGTATTTATGTATGTATGTTGATTTTTCGGAAAAAATGTTTTCACTTTTTTTCAAAAAAAAAAAAATATTTTTGACATCTTTAATCCCATTTTTGGGGGCTTCGGAATCACCGGGCAACTAATTTAAGCAGCCTTTACCTATTTTTACCCTTTTTTATTATACTTAATTTTGTGTCCCGGTTATGTTATTTTAAAATATGGTCACCCGTCTTATAGTATGATCTTATGGTAAGTCAACAAACATGCAACTACTTGGAGTACTGTATTGCAGCGTATTACTACAAGTGGATACGTATCGATCACAAACTAAGACTTGTCAATTACAAAAAAATTGTTTGATTTATTTAGTTAAACCTCATATTAAGTAATGGGTATTGTGGTTTATGCTCCTCCGGCTAATTGCCATATAGAGGGCACATACCCGGGCCAGCGAAGACAAGTTTAACTCACTAAAGAGCGTCATCACCAGGATCGTTGACCAAGAGTAAGTGAATTTAAAAAAAACGAAGTAATTTTAGAGTGAAAGTCAGAAGTCGAGTTAGAAAGATAGCACAGAGTAAGCGGGACAGATATTGCACGAGGTGTTAAGAATGTGCAAATTTTAATATATGTAGAAATGTATTTATACATATATTATTAAACCTTTACCATATTAAGTAATGAGGATTTTAAGTATATTAAGTAATAAACATATTAAGTAATAAACATAAAACCATATTAAGTAAGGAGGAAGTATTTTGGAATTATTTTTAAAAATTATAGGCCACCTTAAATATATAAATACCATGTTCTATTTGTTTACTTGTGTACATATTTATTCATATTGTGTACAAATTATAGGCCACCTTAAATATATAAATACCATGTTCTATGTGTTTACTTGTGTACATATTTTGTAATCAACTTTAAGTTTAAATAAAGACCTTAAATATCCTTTCATTATATAATCCGACATTTGATATTAACTTCATTAATATGAGATTTTTAAACTTTTTTGTAAAACAAATAAACACCCACCGTGTCCTTAGGTTTGTTACTTGTGTTTTGAAAATTGATAGCACAAAATAACAAATTTATTTCCATAACAATTGAAGTCTTCATCGTATATGTTTTATATGCATAATTTATCATTCCAAATCAGTTTTATATCAAGTAAAATAATTATTTTTGAAACAAAGAATGAAAAACTCAGCACTTTCAAAAAATACTTTTGATACGCTATTGACGTAAATTAAAAAATATAAATAAAACTGAATATAATTAATCAATGGCTAAAATTTTATATTAAGTGCAATCACCAAATACTAGTATAACGTAAATATTTCAAAGAGCGTTAATCTTTCAAACAATACTAGATTTTTTTGATTAAACAATTTACAACGACGAATTAAATGAGTTGGAAAGATTAGGAAGACGATCAATTTTTCAGAAAGCTCAGATGCAAATCTTTAAGTTTTTGGGAGAGCTCAGATGGATATCCTGGTTATTACGTGGGACTTTAGTTATTGCATTTTTATTTAAGCTGAACTGTTTGATATTTTTGGATATATATTTTTTTGTTTCAGAATCCTTGTTTGATATATAGAGCATTAATCAGGAAACATGAAAGTAAAAAAGTTTGAAAAAAAAAGAATTTATACAGTATAAATGGGTCAATAAAGTTCACAAACAAGGATTCTAAAGAAAGGGGTCATATATAAGGATTTGAAGAGTTTCTTCCAAATTGTTCCTATTAATTAATCTAATGAGTTTATTTCATTTAACAGTAAGAGAAACTTTCTTTTAGTATGAATAATAAGAATTCCTGACCTGCTGAAGACCTGCTGAAGATCTCCTGAAGACATGCTGCTGACCTGCTGCTAAAAACTATCGAATTATTTTTTTTAGTTTTTCATGTTCAATTCTTGATACTTATTTTGTTAATTCGGGTAAAGTATTCGCTGAACAGTAAAAGAGTGTACCTAAAAATTATTTTACAGAAATATTGTTTAATAATAATATATTCAGAGAAACTGGGCTGTTTGTTTTTAAGCAATCAAAAATTTCGTAGTTTTATATTTGGAAACTTTTCGAGATATGCAAGGACAAGAATTACTTCTTATGAATAGTTATAAGGACTGCATCTAGACACCCTCTAGATTGCAAACCCATAAAATTATTGTTTGAATTTATTATAAACTTAAAAGACAATTCAAACAAATTGCAAATGTTTTTTTAGTTACTTAAAAAAAGCAATGGTCATAATTACTTCTTATAAATTGTGAAATTATCAGAAAAGCAAAAAAATATGGAAATAATTTCCAAATAATGGAATAAAGTTCTAAATAGAACTGCTGCAATTTTATTACAGCAAATTGTATTTTACAAATTTTGTTAAACTAATTTTAATTTTTAGTTAATCTTAAAGTAAAACCAGGTGCATCCATTTTCAACAACATATAATATAAACCATAAACATATTACACTAAAATTAAACGTCAAATCAAATTATTTCAAACACGCGCAGAATAAAATTAAAAGAACGTATTTCAAACACGCGCAGAGTATAATTAAAAGAATTTTAAACTAAAAAGAATATCAATGAATCCATAAGACAACAAAAAAATAATATGGCGTTAAATTAGAAGTATTTTAAAGTTGACGCTTTCCAAATTAGGAAGTTCTGGTGTCTTTACTTTTTCTATATTCAAAATATATTTAACATTATTATAATATTACATTAGTTGTGTAATATTTGCTTTCTATCTTACATTGAATGGGATGTTTATTAATTTCGAAAAACAAACTCTGAAATGCTCTTGTTCTTAAGCATGCAATATAAAGTTGACCATGAGAGAAACACAGTTTTTTTTTAGATATGAACTAACTCTATCAAATACTTGACCTTGACTTTAATTAATTTTTATTGAATGTCAATCTGGCAAGAAACTGACGACTTTTTAGAACAAAAGGCATATTATAATTTGATGAAGCCAACTAAATTCAAAAACAATTACTTGTTTATCACCAGCAACAACTGCCTAAACATCTGCATCAATATAAGTTTTTTTGGGAGCACAAACTTTCATTTTTGGGCCTTTGCATAATCCAAATTGGAGATATAAATTTTTGAGTAACATAGTTACACAACCAATTTTCAATTTTAAATAATGAGGAGGCATATAAAAAAGAATTAGGCTGTTCATAAACTCAACGGGAAAATATTTTTTTCAATTAAGGTTATCAGTCACAATTTTACCAGACTTAAAAACGTTTTGATCTCTTCTAGTAGATATTCAAGCACTTCCTCATTGCCCCATAATGAATCCACATTAGTGGGTATTAAAATCACACGTTTTTAATAACCATCTTGTTCAGGATCTCCGTATATCTTTTCAACAATAGAAACATTTCCTTTAACAATGCACTGATGCAATATTTCAATGCATAATTAAAAAAGATCTTCTTTCTTCACAGGTATTATTTCACTACCAACTTTTAATAGCCTTTGGGACGATTCTTCTTCCCCGCCATGTAATCTGATATTTCAAGTTAATGCAAACTTCTGCGCCCATTGCCATTGTAAAGATCATTTGTTAAATGATTCTACATTTTTCTGGTTGTCCTCTTTTTACAACTTTTCCACAACTTTTCATATTTTTTGCATTAAATCGCCACCAAACTTATGTAAATAACTTGTAATTGAAGTTTCTGTTGTACCACTTTGTCTCGTTTTATTGTGACACTTGTCTCAATAAAATGAAATGGTTGGGTATTCGCATTTTTTTTTTATCTAACAAAGCATAAAAATAATTTTTATTCAACTTTTTAGAAAACACTGGGAAAATGGAACTTTTTTAAAAAAAGTTCTTATTAGAATTAAATCAAGACGTGTTTTAAACGTTTAAAACCGTTTTAATACGCTTTTTATTTGTCTTAAACACGTCTTGTGTTCGCTGGATTATGCAAACTCTTTTGTTCAAAAAATTTTTTTAACAAAAAAAGAAAAAACTACTTTTAGAACAAACCTACGTCAGTATCGATGTTTACACCGTTATCTTTGTCATTAATTATTGTTTTCATTTTTAGTCATAAAGAAAATCAACAACTGCTTAAAAAAACTTAAATACAAAGTGAAAATCAAAAAAACTTTTAAGTGACGAACATACAGCAAACAGAAACGCTTATAAAGCAAACAGAAAAACTAAAATCAACAAATTAAAACGATCTAACAAAAAGCAGCACTTACTTGGTTGCTGTAAACTTTGTTGACGTTATTCATTATTCGACGTTAAATTTTCATTGAAAAGGACAATGTCATCAGGACCGTCCCGAGAGGGGACGGGGGGCTAGAGGGGTGTCTAGCTCTCCTACGAAGTTTATTAGTCGGCTAATTGGACACTTGGGTCGGCGAAATGAGATCTATAGTTGGCAGTTGGAAAATATTGGAAAACGAGGACCTTATTATTATTACTTTTTTAAATATGTTAGTCGTCAAAAAATTTTTTTTAGCATTAGTTGGCAAAAAACAGATTCGTCACCCTCATATATAATCTCTTCGGGACGGCCCTGAATATTACGAGGCCCACACAAAAAAGAAGTTTTTAGAGCTTTTACAGAACCGCAAATTAGTAACTAACGGAATTAAACATTGACTAGATAATATTTAAACAATATAATACTAGCTGTCTAGACCGGAAAAATACTGGTCTCGGTATGTCTATTAGAATTCTGCGATTAATGTTCGGACAAAAAAAATCATTTTTGTAAGCATAGCTGCTCTATGAAGTGTTATGTATTTCTTATAAGACTTGTGACTGTGATATAAATTTATATTGGCATCGGAAAAAAATTTGAACGAGGTTTTTGGTTCGTAAAAATGAACCTAAAGCATTTTTAAAAAATGATTTTTTTTTGAATTCAATGTTGAATTCAATGTCGAAAAGATAAAATGATGCAGTGAGTGTCATAGACAAAAAAGGTGAAAAAGATTTAAATAAAACTAACTGCAACTAATAAAACAAAGCCTTCTTATGAAAGGACAGAAAATTTTTACATCTGTTGCATTAAAAATATTCAAGACAATATTATTGTAACTTCAAATACTATAAATAGAATTGATTCTTCTATGGATACTTATTATTTACGTACACATGTCTACCATTTAATAAAATATGATATGCCATTGGACATAACTGGCACAATAAACATTATTTGAAGTCAAAACAGCAACATGCAACTAAAAAAAAACTGTTAAAACAGCAACCCAGTGGACACACGACGTTATTTCAACGTTGATTTACGGTTGATTTTTAGTCGCGACGTCATATAACCAAAAATCAACATTTTATCAACGTTGAAAATTCGTTGAAAACGATCAACTTAACGCGACGTCGAATCAACGTTAATTCAACGTCTATATTATGAGTTCCACCCGTTCGTTTTGCATTTTGAGAACTCAAATACGCATGCGCGACTTTACGAATCATTGATTAGGCCATCTAATGCCATTTCATAAGGTTTTGAGTTTGTCAATTTAACGATACCACATTGCTTAATTTGCGAACCATTAGTGATAAATATTAAATAGATCTTTTTTTTATTTCATCAGTGTGTATTGCATGAAGAATTTGCTTGAATCTGTTTTAGAGTTTGTTTAAGTAAGTAGTTTTTTAGAGTTTGATTAAATTGTTTTACTATGTATGTTAGTATATTTGACTATACTAATTTTATATTATATAAATATAATATATATATTATCAATGTTATATATATATATATATATATATATATATATATATATATATATATATATATATATATATATATATATATATATATATATATATATATATATATGTATATATATATATATATATATATATATATATATATATATATATGTATATATATATATATATATATATATATATATATATATATATATATACATATATATATATATATATATATATATATATATATATATATATATATATATATATACATATATATATATATATATGTATATATATATATATATGTATATATATATATATATATATATATATATATATATATACTATATATATATGTATATATATATATATATATATATGTATATATATATATATATATATATATATATATATATATACATATATATATATATGTATATATATATATATATATATATATATATATATATATATATATATATATATATGTATATACATATATATATATATATATATATATATATATATATATATATATATGTATATACATATATATATATATATATATATATATATATATATATATATATATATATATATGTATATATATATATATATATATATATATGTATATATTATATATATATATATATATATACATATATATATATATATATATATATATATATATATATATATATATATATATATATACATATATATATATATATATATGTATATATATATATATATATGTATATATATATATATATATATATATATATATATATACATATATATATATATGTATATATATATATATATATATATATATATATATGTATATACATATATATATATATATATATATATATATATATATATATATATATATATATATATATGTATATACATATATATATATATATATATATATATATATATATATATATATATATATATATATATATATATACAAGTGGAAGTTTTTAGAATAAAATAGCTAAATTAAAATAACATAAAACACACTATTTAATTATATAGTGCGTGATTCTTCACCATTTAGTAAACTAGGCATCGATGTTCATTTTTACCCCGTTGTTCATAGTCACCCCTTTTCACGGTATATATTGTATATGTATATTTATTTATATATTGATATATACATATAATATATGGTATATTTATATATATATATATATATATGATATTATTACATATAACATATGATATATACATAAAATATATGATATGTTAATAATATATCATATAGACTATAATAATCTACTATATTATAGTATTTTTATTATTGTTATTATTATTTTTATATTTTTTTTAAATTTGGGAAGAGCGGAAGGAAAAAAGTGATTCTTACGCCAACACATACGTCACTTTTAATTTCTTTTGACTTTCGTCCAACATTTGCGAGTTGTCAGAAAGTTAAAACCATTAATTTAATTACAAATTAATCGTTTTTTAAAAAAGCCGCAAAAACGCAAATTTAATTCACCAGAATGTTTTTTAAAACATTCTGAATGTTTTTAACACTATAAACAATGTTTTTATTTTTATTTTTTTTATTAAATTGTTTTTATTTTTGTTTTTTTTAATAAAATGTTTTTATTTTTATTTTTTTTACTGTAAATCATGCACGGAGTGCTGCTACATCGACTAGCTTATAGCCTGACTCGCTAGGGAGTGCTGCTGTATCGACTGATAAATAGCCTGACTCGCAACGGAGTGCTGCTACATCTACTATCTTTTAGCCTGACTCGCAAGGGAGTGCTGCTACATCGACTGAGGGTTTGGTTGGGGCAGGCAGTCTATCAATTAATAAAAAAAAAATCCGGTCTTGCATTTTAACTTTTACTTTTTGTCAACAAAATATGGAAGAAAACTTTCAGACAACATATAAGTGTATTTATACATACTATAAAAGTGCCTTCTGTTGTTTAGGGAAATGGCTACCCGGTTAAAGCGATGGAGACGGAATAATGTTTTGGTTAATGAGCTTCTTAGTAGTGACATTGATATTGATTGCTCAGCTTCATTAAATGAAGATGTCTGTAGCAGCAGCAATTGTGAGGCTACTGCAATAGTAGATTCTGAATATAATTCAGACTCTATCTTACAGGATAAAATTTAAAACTAAAAAATAAAAAGCAACTCAGATGAAAGCAAATTAAGAGGGAAAATAAGGGGGAGGAGGGGATACTCCGGACTTTTTCCGCAAACAATTTTTCGGATTTTTCAAATTTGACCTGGATGATCTATTATATATATGTATAATTTTTATTAAAAATGACCTATTTCTACAAAAAAAAAAGTCATTGAATTTTTGAAATTTTAAAATCATTCGGAATTCCGCGGTATACGCGGTGCCATTGGGCTACCTAACCTGATATTGTGTCAAATATGTATACTTAACCTGATATTGTGTCAATAATGTATACTTAACCTGATATTGTATCAATGTATTTATAAAAATAATAACTTTTTGTTGTAGGTTGATGACCAATGGTTTACAATCAAAGTTCAACATGGCTGGCGGCAAGGGTAAAGAGAAATTTAATGGCAAAAACATTTGTAAGGTTGTTGTTGGTAAGTCATGAGTAATGTTATCTGTTATTGAAAAACACAATTTGATGCTTTGGTGCTGCTTTAATTTCAAGTTCTTGCTGTACTTGTTGCAAATTACTCAAGCAATACCTTTTTTTATAGAGAGCGTCATGCTTAGTAAAACGACTGCTACGGTTGCTGAAGTCAGAACAGATATCATGAGTTTGTTGAAATATGCACCCGACAGATCCAATGGTGGCGGTCGGTGCGTAAATGACGATTCGAATATGTTAATATAAAATGTATATATAAAATGGTAACATTCTATCTATTTCTTATATAAACTCCCTTAAAATAATTTTTTGAACATGAAATACACTACTTTTAGCGCAAAATATTGCTTTTTTGTTGTCTTATTTTCTCGCAATCCAAGTCGAGACAATTTAACATGTTAACGATGGCAATTTAACATGGCTGCAGCCTATTGGATATAAGTTATACCCAATAGGCTGTATAATTTTTATCAAATGACCAAAATTTAACGTTGAAATTAGGTTGTTTGAACGTTGTTCTAACGTCTTATCGACAATTTATCAACCATATATGGTTGATATATTGTCGATAAGACGTTAAAACAACGTAATTTCAACGTTAAACTTTTAATTTTCATTTTATCGAAGTTGAAATATGGATGATTTGTAGTCGATAAGACGTTAGAACAACGTTGAAACAACGTTTTCATCGACGTTGTTTCAACGTCGTGGTTTTCAACGTCGGATTTTGTTTCCAATTCCACCAAATTTCAACGTTGTTTCAACATTGCATTTCGTCGGTTTGCGACGTTGTTTTAACGTTATTTCAACGTCATTGTGCCCACTGGGAAGATGCAAGTGGATTGCAAATTGTATTGATATATATATATATATATATATATATATATATATATATATATATATATATATATATATATATATATATATATATATATATATATATATATTCAGTATCGGACAAAACGAGTGCAACCAAATAATGCTAATTTACTTTCTTTATATAAAAGTGCTGCATTTTTTCAATTTAGAGAAATAACTATGTAACTGTTTAGAGACAAAGTTCTTCAAGTTTTATCACAAAGTTCATTATTTGTACACAAAAATTAATAAATTAACCAAAAGTATTAAAAAAAGTTGACTTCATTCTGGACAAAACAAGTGCAACTCGACAAAATGTTGACCAAGCTGTATTTCGCTATCAATATTTCGTGGCGAATCATTTGTTGTCGATTACAGCCTTGCATCTTCGAGGCATAGATTCAATCAGGTGATCAATGAAACTTTGTGGAATCGCTGCCCAGGCCTTTTGGATTTGTTCAAACATTTGATACTTATTAAGAACACCTTCACGATTATTTCTGCGGTTGACGATCTCCCACAGGTTCTCGATAGGAATAAGATCCGGAGATTGAGGTCGGCCAATCCATCACCGATAGGTGGTTGTCTTGAAACCACTGGTTGACTACTTTTGCAGTGTGTTTCGGATTGTTGTCTTGCTGAAAAACCCATTTTATTGGCATATTCCATTCAGCATGAGGTAAAATAACATCTTTCAGGATATTTTTATACATGAAACGATCCATTATTCTATCGTTTCGATGTATTGGACCTAGACCGTTAGCAGAAAAACACCCCCAGACCATTACATTGCCTCCACCATGCTTCACGGTCTTATGGCAGTAACGTAAATCGAGGCGTTTTCCGGCCGGTCGACGTACACGGCAAATGCCATTGCTCCCAATGATGTTGAACTTCGATTCATCACTGAACAAGACAGTTCGCCATTTCTGCACATTCTAGTCAATATGAGATGCAGCAAACAGGAGTCTTTTCTTCTGGTTTTTTAGTGAAATCAACGGTTTCTTTGCAGGGCGTTGAGAAAACAATCCGGCTTCAACAGCACGTTGTCTGATTGTTCGCTCCGATACATTATTTTTCTTGTATTGATGTTCTTCGATAAAACACTTTGATAAAACTTACTTCGATAAAATGTCTTGATAATACTGACTGATTGACTTCCATATACTGACTGAATTCATGTCGATTTACATGTCTCTTATATAGTAAAATGAACCTGTGTGAACCTGTTCTGGAAGATTCTAGATGCCTCTTTTCGATGCTTCTGGAAGCTTCTGGATGCTTCTGAATGTTTCTGGATATTTCTGGATGCTACTGGATGCTTCCAGATGCTTCTTCTGGAAGCTTCTGCATGCTTCTGGAAACTTCTGGATATTTCCTTTAATTATTAAAAAACTTCCGTGACGTTGACACGGTCCAGACCAGGGTTGTTATCTGTCAAATATGTCTGAGACATATTTTCTGCCGACATAAAATATGTCTGACATATTTTCTATCGACATATTTTGACATAATTTTATGTCTGAATTATTTTCTGCTGACATAAAATATGTCAGACATATTTTCTATCGATATATTTTGACATAATTTTATGTCTGAATTATTTTCTGCTGACATAAAATATGTCAGACATATTTTCTATGGACATATTTTGACATAATTTTATATCTGAATTATTTGCTGTTTGATATTCTTGAAGAAAAAACGAATCTAACAAATTTATTGCGCATTTCAACTTAATTTACAGAGTTAAGTGAAAATAGTTTAACAAATCTGTTGCTTTTTTGCAATCAATTATGCTTGATAAAACTTTTACTTTAAACCCTATAAGCAAACATCAGTTGTTTCATAAAGGTCTTTTTCTGCCCTTTTTAGCGATGTATCATTTGATAGTATTGACTAATATTGGCATTTATTGACTTATTTATTGATTATGACTTATTTATTGATTATGACTAATATTGACATTGATAGTATTGACTAATATTGACATTTGATAGTATTGACTAATATTGACTAGTATTGAGGCATCATTTGATAGCATTTGATAGTATTGATTAGTATTGATTAGTATTGGCGCTTTCCCTTATTAGATTGTAAAAACCATCTAAAGCTGAGTTTTTATTATTGAAAGTGGTTTTTATTAGTATGACTAAACTTAAAATTATTTCTTTGATTAAAATAATAATAAAAAAAAACTTTTTCAGTTATTTTTAATTATTAGTTGATCCTGAAAAAAATTTCATTATGAAAAATTGAATTCAAAAGATTCTATGAAAAAAATGGTTCACAGAATTTCAAAAAATTCGTGCCAACTTAAATTCATTTAAGCTGAAGAATTTGAAACATTTCACAAAATATTCAGCTCATTCAATTCATATTAAGAAGACTAACCGGTAATAATTTATAACTAATTACGAATAATATACTTTTAGTTATAATAGTTATGATTTATTTAACAATAAAATAATTGACAATTGCATTATAACAGCATAATTAACTGCCATAATCTTGCATAAAATGTTTTGAGTGAAATATATATTGGAATAATTATTTTTTTCGTTTTCCTTACGATTTAAAGTCAAAAATGAAGAATAATTTATTGAATGAATCAACTATTAGTTAAAAATAACTAAAAATGTCTTTTTTTTAAATATTATTTTAATTAAAAGAATAATTTTAAGTTTATTCATATTAATAAAAACCATTTTCAGTAATAAAAACTCAGCTTGAGATGGTTTTTACATTCTAATAAGAGAAATCGCCAATACTAATCCATACTAATCAATACTATCAAATACTATCAAATACTATCAAATTCTATTAAATGATGCATCAATACTAGTCGATACTCTCAAATGATACATCGCTAAAAATACTTTGTCAATACTATCAAATGATACATCGCTAAAAAGGGCAGAAAAAGACCTTTATGAAACAAAAGATATTTGCTTATAGGATTTAAAATAAAAGTTTTATGAAGCATAACACAGGTCAACAAAAACAAAATTTTTTTCTGGTGCCAAGAAAACAATTTGTTTTTTATGTAGGATTTCTTCTTATGATTTCAAATATGCAACTCATTTTTTACCATCACGTCAAGTTGTAAAGATATTTGGGTTCAAATTTTTAGAATTTGGGGAAAAGTCCCTAATATTGTCGAAAAAAAAGTTGTTCAAAAGTACGTCAACCTGAGTCTCAAAAGAAGCGTATTTTATAGAGATTTTAAAGATGTTATTCGTTTGTAATAAAAGTAAGTATTTTTTGTATTATTGCTGAAAGACATTTTGTTGACATTTTTTTAAGAGTCTTTAGCATTTTTTCAAATAATTTTTTTGCCAAAATATTTTAAGGAAAAATTTTTATGTTTTCTAAAATCTCTATACTATCTTCTAAAATACGCTTTTTTTGAGACCCAAGTTTTGGAAAAATAGTTTTGGCAACTTTCTGACCTCTTTGAGGCACTATGCAATGGCGAAAAAGACTCTCGGCAGATTTTTGTAAGAAATTTATATATAGATATGTAAGTATATATGTAATAACAATATTTAATTTTACGCAAATGTAAAAATTTCTTTTGTATAGCGTTACGTACAAACGGCTGTAAGTGTAAACGTATATTTGTACATATATACGTATATATGTACAAACGTATATATTTACAATATTAGAAAAATTCTCTAACAGTTATAAGTCATTTTTGCTTAAATTGTTATGGTTTGTATTCAAAATAGCGGCAAGATTGAAAAAAACTGAAAAATGTATTTTGCTTAGAGGTGGAATTGAACCCACGCAAGTGTTATGTTGACACCGAGGAAAACACTTAATCACTAAGTTTGTAAGTATAATTGAAAAAAAAGTTATAAGTATAACTTAAAAAAGAAACCATTTTATGAATCTTTTATAATGATTGCGAAGGTTTGTGTTCTAAAAATAGAACTACTTAATGTAGCGCAAGTGATTATCGGATTGATATTCGGACATTTGTTTGATAAACATAAAGACCAAAGGTCCTACAAAGTACTATTCTTGGGGAACTAGTAGATCAGATTCAAGATATAATGATAGATTACCTCCAAAAAAAATTTTATAAGGTTTCTAAATCTGGAAATAATTAAGAAATAATGACTGACTGGCAAAAACAAATGAAATTGTTCATATGTTTAAACAAATGTCATTATACCAATGTTGTTAAAATCTTTTCTTTCAAACGTTTGAAAGAAAAGTCTTTAATCATCAATGTTTTAACAGCATTGTTAAAACATTAAAATTATACTCCCTCAGGTATTGAATATCTGTACTAATCTATTTTTATTCCTTTCATATTGGTGAAAAAAGAATGATACCTTTTAAATTTAAACAAATAAAAATATTTAAGTACATTATTACAAAGTTGAGATTCCCTGTAAAACATAACGTTAATAATAAAATAAATAAAAAACAATATATACAGTATTGGACAAAACATTTGCAACCAACATCGAACAATGCTAAAAAGTGTTCCTAATTTTACATGTCTTAAAAACGAAATGAACTATACTACCACAGCAAACAGTTCTGGAGTCTGGAGTCATAGCATACCATGACATGACCAATCAGCTGACAGGTGACAGCACACAGGCAGAATTTCGTTGACAAGTGCCATTTTGCAGCGGACAAAACAAGTGCAACTTTTTTGGTTTGTTTCATTTTTTTAAGTCTGGACCAGAGTTGTTACGACATAATATGTCTGTCGACATATTTTCAAACATATATTTTGCCGACATAAAATATGTCCCACATATTTTCGATTGACATATTTTGACATAATTTTATGTCTGAATTATTTTCTGCTGACATTAAATATGTCAGACATATTTTCTATCAACATATTTTGACATATTTTTATGTCTGAATTATTTTCTGTTGACATAAAATATGTCAGACATATTTTCTGTCGACATATTTTGACATAATTTTATGTCTGAATTATTTTCTGCTGACATAAAATATGTCAGACATATATTCTGTCGACATATTTTGACATAATTTTATGTCTGAATTATTTTCTGCTGACATAAAATATGTCAGACATATTGTCTGTCGACATATTTTGACTTAATTTTATGTCTGAACTATTTTCTGTTGACATAAAATATGTCGTATTTTCAGACATATTTTCTATCGACATATTTTGACATATTTTTATGTCTGAATTATTTTCTGTTGACATAAAATATGTCAGACATATTTTCTGTCGACACATTTTGACATAATTTTATGTCTGAATTATTTTCTGCTGACATAAAATATGTAAGATATATTTTCTATGGACATATTTTGACATAATTTTATATCTGAATTATTTGCTGTTTGATATTCTTGAAGAAAAAATCAATCTAACAAATTTATTGCGCATTTCAACTTAATTTACAGAGTTAAGCAAAAATAGTTTAACAAATTTGTTGCTTTTTTGCAATCAATTATAATTGAAGGTCAACAAAAAAAAAAAATTTTCTGGTGCCGAGCAAGCAACTTGTTTTTTGGATTGCATTTCACATTTTGATTTCAAATATGCAACTTATTTTTTACCATCACGTCAAGTTGTAAAGATATTTGGGTTCAGATCTTTAATATTTGGGGTAAAGTCCCTAATATTGTCAAAAAAAAAGTTGAGTTTTTATTTTAAATTTTATTTATACCAACTTTTCAAATATTATTTATACCAATTTTTTAAAACAATTTTTTAAAACAATTTATATTTTATCTATACCAATTTTCATTTTAAATTTTTATTTTTTCTGTGCTATAAACTTAGTTAAACTAAAAATGGTAGGAAAGTTAGAATTTTACGGACATTAAGAAAACGGGGCAAGTTTGGCCAACTGAATTATTCAGGAAGTTATTTAAATTGCTTCTGACAATCATAAAAATGTATAGGAAGGGTAGGCATTTGTAGGCAATTTGAGATAATGTCTTTTATATTTCTAAAAAACTCTAAAACTAAATAACTTTCGTGATTTTTTATTATCAAAAAATTAAATAATAAAATTTAAAAACATTCCAATTTTATTTTAGATTGCTGCTCATCATTGATAGATTGACCTTTATAAATCTCAAAATTATGTCTGTTATGTATTTTCAGTCTGTAATAATAATTTGACTATGTATAAAAAGTTTTGCGAAATTCGCAACATTGTTTTGTTTCACACCTAGACACATATTAGGGGGTGTTTAAGCACGTTATGAAATAAAATTGATTTATTTTTATTTAATTTTAGCAAACTGCAGCCATTTAAATAGTTTAGAGTGATTTTTTAAATTAAAAGGAATTTTTTCAAATGTTGGATTTAGGCCATTTTTTTTTTACCTTTTGAGTCACTGTGCATTGTCTCGGGTTTAGTGGCTGCCATCAGCTTCATGTTAAAACGCACAAGCGGGCACTACTACTATTAAGATTAGAATTATCATATAGAGATATACGGGCTATAATTAAGATTATTATTATTTTCACTGTTGTTACATTATTATAGCCAAAATATGTATTTTTGATTTAAAGGAATAAAATGTTTGCTCTTTAACTATATTTTTCGGTAAAAGATTTTATATATTGACTAAGCGATTTTGAAGAAAGTTATGCCGCTGGCGGCAATTTTTTACAAGTTCTTTTAAGTATTTCCATCCGTGACCTCTAATGTTTTTTTAAACCTTTCTAGATTTAAATTTCAAATATATTTATTTTTGAAAAATTTAAACATCTAGATTAAATATTCTCTAACGCGCCTTATTACAAGATTTGTTAAATATTGTACTTTTAATTTCGTATTGTAATTCAGATGTCTGAGAGATGGCAAAATACGGGTGGTGTGATGTTAAATTTGTTCGAGTACTTCTGTTTTAAATTGTGGTAATCATACCGATATAGCAAATTCATAATGGGAAAGCAAGTATAGACCATACTGGTATAAGTTAGGTCTTGCTAAATCTATGTACTATGTTTTAAGCATCCAGACGATTCCATTACTCTTTGATAATATGTTTTTATTAACTTAACACGCTTTTTACAACGAAAATGTTCGAGAAGTATTTTTAGAAATTTAATCAAATATTCTTACTTTAATATAGTTTTGTAGACTAAAACATCAAGTTGTTTAATAATATGACTTTAACAGCAACAATTTACCAAACCAAGTTAGGCATAACATAACGGGTCTGGATGAAGTTAACCCTGATGTTGTAAAAGCGGTCTCAGATATTATAGAGAAACCTCTTTTTAAAATTTTTAATCTTTCCCTAAAAAACGGCATTTTTCCTGACCAACTAAAATTAGCAAAAATAATTCCGATTCACAAAGGCGGTGATGACTCAATAAAATCTAACTACAGACCAATTTCCATACTTTCTTGTTTTTCCAAAATACTAGAGCGTGTTATGCACAACAGACTGTACAATTATCTTGAAAAAAACAACATTCTTTATCATAATCAGTTTGGATTTCGCAACAACTATTCCACGGAACATGCAGTAATTGATCTTGCCAACCAAATTTTAAATGGTTTTGATTACGACAGTTACACACTTGGAATTTTTCTAGATCTATCAAAAGCATTTGATTCTGTCAACCACAAGATTCTAATTTATAAACTACACAATTATGGAGTAGTTCACTCCAATTTAAAGTGGCTGCAATGTTATTTACAAAATCGTAAACAAGGAG
The DNA here is from genome assembly GCF_038396675.1 of Hydra vulgaris. Taxonomy (NCBI): domain Eukaryota; kingdom Metazoa; phylum Cnidaria; class Hydrozoa; order Anthoathecata; family Hydridae; genus Hydra; species Hydra vulgaris. The sequence continues at coordinate 16,431,644 of NC_088922.1, forward strand.
TACCATATGACTTAACATGTTCCCCATTTGAATCAATAAATTGCGGAGTTCCCCAAGGATCAATACTTGGACCCCTGCTGTTTTTAATTTATATTAATGATATTTATTTGTCTTCAAAAATACTTAATTATATTATTTTTGCTGATGACACAAATGTTTTCTTTTCTGACTCAAATTTAAAAAATATTTTTTATATTGTAAACACAGAGTTAATATATCTTAATGAGTGGTTTGAAGCAAATAAACTTTCATTAAATATTGAAAAAACGAAATATATTTTGTTTGCTAAGTCATCTAAATCCGAGAACCTTCCACTCAAATTACCTGAACTAACAATTAACAATATTAAAATAAAAAGAGTTTTTTCAATGAAAATACTAGGAATAATTTTCGATGAGAATTTAAATTGGAAAAGCCAAATAAAGCTAGTCGAGAACAAAGTTTCAAAGACCCTGGGGATTATGTACAAGACAAAACATCTTTTAAATAATTTATGTTTAAAAAATTTATACTTTTCATTTATACATAGTCATATTAACTATTGTAATATTGCCTGGGCAAACAATCATTTATCTTTCCTAAAAATTATTTATACAAAACAAAAGCAAGCAAGTAGATTAGTTTTGGGCGCAAGTAGATACGAAAGTGCCGAGCCGTTACTCAAGGAAATAAATGCTCTAAATGTATACAAACTAAATATATATCATAACTTGTTATTTATGTTTAAACTTCAAAATGAAATGATTCCAAAATATTTTTTTAAAAGTTTCACTCGAATTAATCATAAATATGAAACAAGACATTCAATGAGTAATTACTACATCCCACTAACATCACTCAAAAAATCTGACTTCTCGACTATATGCCGGGGACCACGCTTGTGGAATTCGGTTCTTGACGAAAATATGAAAAAAATAAAATCTATTGCTACATTTAAAAGAACTATAAAAAAACACTTACTAAATTTAAACATTACGTACATTCTCTCATTTTTTTTAAAAAAAAATCGAAATAATTTTGTATTTTTAATTTTTTATGTACTTTATTTAATTTTAATATTGTATTGAATATGTATATGCATATGAAGCGAATTAATTTTTTTTTGTTTTTTTTGTTTATTGTCTTTAATATGTATACGAATATGTACAGACTTGTAATTTTTTATTTGTTATTTCATATTTTAACTTTATCTTAAATTTCTTCTTTTTTTAACTTCTTTTAACTTTAAGTTCCTTTTTTAATTTTAAGTTCTTCTTTAATCTTCTAAAATTTCTAACCAATTTTTCTTTTTTAAGTTCCTTTTTTAATTTTAAGTTCTTCTTTAATCTTCTAAAATTTCTAACCAATTTTTTTTTTTTAAACTTAATAATTTCACTCTTTTATTTAATATTGGAAAATGTAAAATTTAATTGTATTTTTTTTTTGTATTTCACAAAGGGGCTTGATGATAAGTCATTTTGACTTCTACTTGCCCCAGTCAGCTTGTATTTATATATATTTGTTTAAATTTATAGATAACATTGTAAAATGTGTAAAATGACGAAATAAATAGAAATCTTACTATTGAAAAAATAAAATAACACAAAGTTAAAGAGCAAGAAAGCGATTGATAGAAAACTTAAAAACTGTAAATATATGTATCAGAAAATTACGAGGATGGGAGAGAATTTTAAAGCACCTTAGATTGAGAAAAAAACTAGATAAACAAAATTTTTTTGAGCCTGAAAGAACATATACAGTAAAAGGTTGCAACTTTGCTGAATGACAAGTCACGCAAGAATTAATTTTTGGTTGGTGGAATATGGAATTTTGGTTGGTGGAATCTTTTATGGTCAAAAAATACTGTCATGGTCGCCTGAGCAGCAACTGTGATGGTAAAGAGATGCATCTTTACGATGATGTGAAAGAAGCTCAAATTTGATCTAACTAGAGTTAGAATATCTTTTTAAAACTTTTCTAGAAGAGAAAGAGCATCTTTAGAAGAATCAAACTAAAATGACAACAGTATTCTCAACAGGGATAAATAATAGAATTATAGAGTTAGAGAATGGAATCAGTGGTAAGAAAAGGGCAAGCACGATAAAGAGAGACAACCTTAGCAGATGCAAAACTTGCAATGGATTGTTTATAAAGTTTTTATGATTAGTGAAATATATATCCAGAAAACGTAAAGCATAAGAACTATTAATAGTTTTTTCAGAGGCTTCTTAAATAACTCGTGACAGTCTTAGAGAGAGGAAGAAGTGAGGCGGAAGAAATATATTATTATAACACGGAAAAATAATATTATTACGTAAAAAATAAATAAAAAATGATAAAATGTTTTCAAAAAAAGTTAATTGATACTACACGTATGTAAAATTATTTTTAAAGAATATTTATCGAGTTAAAAGCAATTCATACATATAAACCTTAAAATCGCTTCTACTGGTAATTGCTAAAATGGTAACACAAAAACAGCTTAAAGATGCTTTGTAAAACGCTGATAAAACTGTCAAAAGAAGAGCTGAAATAAGTTCTTCATGTATTTTACTGGCAGTAAGTGTTTTAATTATATATTTAATTAAAACACTTACTGCCAGAACTGAGGAACTTACTAATAGAATTGATCTGCAGGATATTGAAATAAAGTCGATGGAAGATAGCTAGAGTAGTGAAAAATCTTTGTAGTCTAAATTAGTTGAAAAAGTCGGCAAACCCGGTACATTAGCAAGCTGCAGTGAGCGCCCTCAATAAGCGTAATAAGGATGTGACTAATAGAGAGAAGAGAATTGTAGTGTTTGGTCTAACTGAATCTGTTAAAACTCAACCTAGCGAGATAGATAAAGATGACGCCGTGGAATTCGGGAAGGTTATGGAATTCTTAAGTAAATTTATTGAATTCTCTTTGTTCTGCTGCACCGCAGCAGAACAAAGAGAATTCAATAAATTAAACTTAGAAAGAAAAGCAGCTAATTATGAACTTGACAAGTTTAGAAAACTTGACAAGTCCTTCAGATTTGTCATCCCCAGCAATAAATTGCGATGCATTGATGTCTCACAGGAAGTTGAAATCAATAGACGTAAAAAACATCCTTCATTTCATTAAATGGAGAGATGCACAAGCAACCAGAATTGCAAAAACACACTGAATCAAAATGTTTGCCTACGAATACTTGTTTAAATGCATTAAATACAAAAATAAAATCTGCTAAATCTAACCTTAAAAATACATTTTAAAAAAGCTTTTATGCTAAAGCAACTTCTCTAAATTCGGCTAAAATGAATAAATTTTATGCGCTCTGTGACATAAACATGCATGATTTAATCTTTATCTCTAAGACATGGTTTACTGAAATATTTGCCACTCAATTCACGGTGGAGATGTTATTATCTACATCAAGTGTGATCTAGTAGCGATAAGATCAAATTACTAAGCAGTCAAAGTAGTGCGGGAAGTACTTTTCTTAATATTTTGGCTAATCATAATCTAAAACAATTAGTTGATTTCTCAACATTTGAAGCATCTAATGAAAAAGCAAATAGTATTTTGGATTCAGACTCTTCAACTAGAGTAATCAACTTATCTAGCTCTTTGCTGTTAGGTGATTCATCGCAAGGTCGTCGCATGTTGAGTTGAGATTATGTCGTCCTTTCTAAAAATGAGACTACTTGAGACAAAAATAAGACTTCTCAAGCAAAAAATATGACTTTAATAAAGGTGACCAAGTAAATTTTAAGTAAAATGATTATGGAAACTAACTGGCAGCAATTATTTGAATATAAGAACACTAATAAGTGCTATGAACTTTTCTGCAATAAATATGATGAACTCAGCAAGCAATTCATCCCAGTGTAGGGTTTTTAATTTACTGCCGTTAAAATTTTACCGCACAGCAAAATTCAAGCGTTAAAATTTCACTGCGCAGTAAAATTTCATCATTGGAATTTTACTGCTATCGTTTATTATTTTAATGTTTTTTTAATATACAGTTTTTGGCGTTTAGTATTTCGGTGTTTTCAAGATGTAGAAAAATATTAACTTTTAAGATATCAGGAAATATTTATTAATATATATTATGTATAAACTTTGCCATTATAGACAACAAATTGATGGATTGCAAAAAAAAATATTAGCATGGTGAAGAAAACTTTTTAACTAATTCAAAATTTCAAAATATTTTAACTTTTAAAACATTTTTTTGGTTCTAATTATTGTTTTTATTTAAATGTCTACAAAAAAACTTTTGTTTCTCGTAGGTGATTGTGGTAATAGATCAAGAAGAGCAACTAAACATAGTTAAAGAAGTTCATGAGGGTCTAGGAACTTCAGAGAAATCTGTTGCATTAGCCAGTCACCTTGGCATTAATGCTGTTAGAAAGCAAACATCTTCAAGATTTTTTTGGCATTCAATAGTGGGGGATATCATAAAGCATATAAATCAATGTGAGCGATGTCAGAAAACCTCCAACAGAAATCTTAAAGTCTCTCCTGCTTTAAAACCTGTTAAAGTGGAACAACAAGTAATGAAGCAAGTTGGTGTGGATTTAATTCAATTACCTGAATCGAATGGGTTCAAATTTGTGATTGTTCTTATTGATTATACTTCTAAATGGACTGAAGCTGAACCTCTTAGCAACAAAACAATAGTATCAGTAACATCCTTTCTCAATAAGGTTATATGCAGACATGGTTGTTTTAAAATACAAATCATTGACCTAGGTCGGTACTCATGCTGGTAATACAGGTAACATGCTGCTACCTAGGCTTACCATCCACAAGCCTATGGCCTTGGAGAGTAACAGAACCAAACAATTAAGAAAGCAATCATTAAGGTCTTTAATGAAAATGTTCAAAATTGGGTGTCAGTTTTAGATGGAATCCTTTTTGCTCTACGTGTTAAAGTGCATGATTCAATGGGGTACTCATCATTTTTCCTTATATATAACCAACAACCCTGCCTTCCAATCGATGTAAAATACATAGATAGACTCAATGATGATGAATATAATCCTGTATATGATAAAGAGGTTTTACAAAAAGCTTTAGAAATGAAAAGAGGAATCGAAGAAAAAGCCATGAACAATATTGTTTGTTAACAAAAGAAACAAAAAAATTTACTATGACAGAAAGCATGCAACAGCATCAGAGTATTGTGTTTGTCAGTAAGTACTTTAAGAAATCTTAAAAGAGATGATAGGAAAAGTGCAAAAATGACTTTCTCGTGGCTGGGTCCATATGAGATTCTTGATATTTTATCAAATTGTACATGCTTATTAAGTAACAGTAAAGGGAATAACACATTGCAAAAAAAATACTCTCTACATCATCTTAAAAAAATTATTGAAAAAGAAAGCAATTCAAAAATGTCTGAATTATCTTCAGAATGTGGTGATAAAAATGAATTTTAACGCCACCTCAACCTAATGAAACATCCCTCCAAAGATATTCGCCAGAAATTGCTGAAAACTTGCTTTCAAAATACTTGTAATGCCAGATCTTATAGATAGAAGAAAAAATGATGTACCTTTGAAAATGCATGCATGCAAAGCTGATGGGAATTTTTTTTTTCGAGCAATATTATTTTTGCTGTCAGTTGTTGAATGTCAACGTGTATGTGTTCGTGATCTGGTTGTGAAACACATGACAACAGAACCTTGCCTTAGTCTCTTATCAGACTTTTTAGGCAATGACGTGAAATGTTATCTCACCAAAAGTGGTATGGCCGCAGATGGTATATGGGCTACAGACGTAGAGATTCTTGGTACTGCAAATCTTATTGGAATTGATATATCGGTGTGGTTATTCACAGGACAAAAACTAACATGGCTAAAATATCCAGCTTCCACTAAACTTGACCAACTAACATCTCATGCTATTCTTTTAGAAAATAAAAACAATAATGATTTTAATGTTGTTTTGTCACTAAAAACTTTTATTAAAATAAAATGCTGTTGGTTGCATTTGTTTTTCATGTTATTTTAGAATTATTTACAGTCCTATTGGAAGTATATCTGAACCCATTCGTCAGATATATACGTCAATAGTTTATGGTCTTCAGTTATTGGTAAACTTATTTGATATATGTTCCTAAATGTAAAATCTTCTAATGCTTAGAATAAGGGAAAATACATAACTTTACATAAAAAAGTGAAGCAAAATCTAGACTGGAAAGTAAACTATCATTTAATGTATGCATTAAATAATAAATGTTTCATAGGAAGATAAATTGAAGTACCCTTAATTATATAAAACATATATATTTTTACCCGCCTCTCCCACAAACTCTGAAATTTCTTCTTTGCTTGATGACAGTATAAAAATAACAAGCGCAGTAAACTTTAAACTTTGTAATTTTACAATGCAGTAAAATTTTAACGGAGTAAAATATTAACATGAGACCGGTAAAAAAAAGTCTATACTACTCGTAATCCACCGTGTATGAATAAGGAAATATTACCTATGATAAAGCAAAGGAAGAAAACAAAACTGGGCAATTAATTATTTGCGACAAACTGGTGATCAGCGAGACTGATTTTTGAATATAGGAAACTAAAAAGTGAAGTGTAAATAGCATGTAAACGCCATGTTCGAGTATAATTAGCAAAGGATTAATATTGTAGAAGGGTGTACGCTTATGTTAAGACGCAATAGAATTTTCATTTGTCTATTGGTGCTATATCTGATGAAAAAAGTGAAACGTTAACAGAGGGTGCACATATCCCAAAAAAACTTAACGAACACTTTTTTGTTTGTTGTTGATAGTAAAAATAGTCAGTTACTTATTTTTGAGAGAATTTTATTAATTATTAATTTTGAAGCAGCGCTAGTTATTTGAATGATTTGAACCCGAATAAATCTACTGGTGTTGATAACATTAGTCCAAAGGTACTTAAAGAATGCGCAACTCAAATGACTTATCTTCTTACTTTACTTTACAATAAAGCACTGTCCGAAGACTCAACACCTACAAAAGATGCACGTCTAACTTATTGGAAAGTGTCGACTACATTACGAAAGTGTTAGGTGTAAGAATATGTGCTAGGTATAAGAATGCAATACCGACTAGGTATTGCATAAATGCAATACCTAGTTTTTTTTGGACTTCATGAAAGCATTTGATAAGGTTTCTCACCGTATACTACTTTATAAATTTAAAGCAATAGATTGAGTCAAATGGATTGAGTCATTTTAGGTTGTTAGTAAACAGCAAACTGTTTTAAGTTTACACTTTAGCGACTAAACCAATGTTCTTAGGAGTGTTCCACAAGGGTCTGTACTTAGTCCAACATTATTCATCATCTATATAAATAGTAATCATGAATATGTATTGAATGATGGAAATACATCACTAACTCTTGAGGCAAAGAATATTGAGAGAAACCTGAATCTCTTTATATCTAATAATCTAAAATGGAATTAACACATACAGGTTGCAACACCTAAAGCGAATATGATACTAGGCCTATTAAAAAAACTTTTAAATTAAAAGCTTTGGAATAAACTATACACTACGTTTGTTAGGCCGTATCTAAAATTCGTTGTTCCGGTATGGTGTCCTTATTTAAAAGGTGACATCAAAAGAATTAAAAAAAATTCAGCACAAAGCAACAAAAATGCTTCATGATTTCATAGGACTACCTTATGCTGAATGGTATCGGCGACTCAAGTTTGAATGCAACTCTGCATTAATTGAAAATTTAAACAAAAACGTTTTAATTTATTTTTGTCATGAAAATGTTTCAAGAGCATTACTGTAGGAGAAATGATTTACATGTTTTTTTTTTAATAATATTTCTTTTTTTTATCGATGTTCAATAAATGTTAGTTTGCCTTAAACCAAACGTTTAAGGAAATGTTCAGAGTCGATGTCCTAGCTTTGTCGACTGTCCAAGTTCTTAATCAGTTGTGTGTATTTTTTAAAACAAATTCACTCTCCACAAGTCTTCAATTAATCACTACACTAGTTGGAAGTTAAAAAAAAAAAAAAAAGTTTAAGAGCAAAGAAGCAGATAAGAAATTGATGAATATAAACTGTATGCCTCAGGAAAACATTAAGGTGAAAGAGGATTACATGGCATCGATGTTCACGGAAAAATACCAGATGAGTAAATTTAATTTGAGCATGAAGGAACAGGTACAGTAAAATAATGCAACTTTGCTTAATGCCGATAATAGTTCGGCCTAGCAGGTAGTATCTGTAGAAAAGAGAATGAGATGTAACCTTAAAATTATGGAAAAGAGACTTGAGTTTGGCAGCTAGAGCAGTTCTTTTCTGGACCAAAAACAATTTTTTTTTAATATAAATACTTTTTTGGTCCAGAAAAGAAAGAGCAAATAAGAGATTTATTGAGGAACCAGGAGTAAAAAAATATTAAGCACGATTAAGAGAAAGATCCTTAACAGATGCTAATCTTATAATAGATTGTAAGTACAGCTTCAATGAGAGATTAATAGTGAAAAATGAGCGATTATCTCTAAAACGGTTTATATTACCATCAAAACTGTTTAAATTAAGTAAATATATTATGCTTTTTACTAAATGTTATAAACATTTGATTAAAAAAATGGGTTAAATGAATTTATGTGAATGGTTAAAAATTAGTATGTTAAATTTAGTATCAATACATAATCGGTATTATTCATCACTATCGGATCAATACGAGGTTTTAGTATAACTATGTTATTATTACTTTCTTGTTATCTTTGATCATGTTAGTGCTAAAGTGACACTACCCTATATATGTATCGAAATATGTTTAGTGTTTACCCTAATAGACAAATTGCCAAACATTAATACACAAAAAATGCATAAAGACACAATTATACAAAATTATCAAACATTAATAAACAAAAAAAGCGAACATTAATACACAAAAAAAGTTTGTTAATAATGCGACTAAAATCGAAACAATTGAATAGAGTAAAAATGATTACAAAAAGTTGAAAGAAGTAAAAAAAGAGAACAACAAACTCCAGTTGAAACAAATAAAAAAGAATTTTATTTTATTTTACTCTGATTCACTACCAACAAGGGTATAAGCAACTACTATTAAGCTGGGAGTTACTAGAAAATAAAATAGAGTTATGAAGTTGTAGGTTGTATTAGTAGGAGAAAAATAAAGATGGAAGAGAGTTCCAAAGGGTTAAAGTGCGGAGAAAAAAACTAGACAAATAAAATGTTTTAGAACATGCAGGGACAGATACAGGTATCAAATGAGACCTTGTTAAATGACGAGTCAAGCAAGAACGAGTTTTAGTTGATGGAACTGATAGCTGAACTGAGCTGATAGCTCTTTTGAGCAGCAACTATGATAGTATTTGTAGAAAAGAGAAAAAAATAAAACTTTACGACAATGGGAAAGAGGCTCAACTTTAGCCGGTAGAGCGGGTCCAACTCGGTTTACAATGCGTTTTTGAACCTTTTCAAGAAAAAAAAAGAGCATCATTAGATGAACCAGCCCAAATGCGACAACAGTATTCCATACAGAAACGAATAAAAAATTGTAGAGGTAGAAAATGAAATCAGGAGTAGTAAAATAACAAGCACGATAAAAAGAATCAACTTAGCGGATGCTAATTTAACATTCGATTAAATATGGTTTTCATGAAAGGTCAGTAGTAAACGATAATTCAAGAAGACGTAAACGATAATCCAAGAAGACTCAGTGAGAGCGTTGTCATTGTAAAAAGTATGAAAGGTCAGTTGTAAAATTTGCCATTGTAAAAACGTAGCCATTGTAAAAAGTATGAAAGGTCAGTAGTAAACGATAATTCAAGAAGACGTAAACGATAATCCAAGAAGACTCAGTGAGAGCGTTGCCAATGTAAAAAGTATTTCAATAGTTGATTGCATTAAATAACTGAGTAAAAGTTTGTCGGAGTAAAAGATTACAAGCTACTGCGAATCCCAATCTGTCACAATAGTGAGATTTAAGATTGGCTGCTTATTCTAAATGATCGAAAAGAGAAAAAACTTTGTCAAGACTAGTGTATAAAGTTGAGTCATTGGCAAAAAGAGCTACTTTAGATGTAAGATTGTCGGAAAGACCATTGATGTAAATGAGAAATAAAACAGGACCGAGGATAGTAACCTTGACGTACCACAGAAGTTACTAGAAATGAAAAAGAGTGTTGGCCTTTAAGAATGAATTTATTTAAGTGGTTTAATTATTTGATAATCTTAAAAACCTTCCCAGATACACCATATGAAACAAGCTTATGAAAAAGACCAGCATACTAAACTTTATTGAAAGCTTTAGATATGTCAAAAGCAATACCCTTAGATTAAAAGAAATCTCAGATGAAACAAGTAAAAAAGGATTTAAAAATATCCAGTTCAGGGGTGTATGTATGTATGTATGTATGTATGTATGTATGTATGTATGTATGTATGTATGTATGTATGTATGTATGTATGTATGTATGTATGTATGTATGTATGTATGTATGTATGTATGTATGTATGTATGTATGTATGTATGTATGTATGTATGTATGTATGTATGTATGTACGTATGTATGTATGTATGTATGTATGTATGTATGTATGTATGTATGTATGTATGTATGTATGTATGTATGTTTGTATGTATGTATGTATGTATGTATGTATGTATGTATGTATGTATGTATGTATGTATGTATGTATGTATGTATGTATGTATGTAGGTATGTACGTATGTATGTATGTAGGTATGTATGTATGTATGTATGTATGTATGTATGTATGTATGTATGTATGTATGTATGTATGTATGTATGTATGTATGTATGTATGTATGTATGTATGTATGTATGTATGTATGTATGTATGTATGTATGTATGTATGAATATATGAATACATGCATACATGCATACATGCATACATGCATACATGCATACATGCATACATGCATACATGCATACATGCATACATGCATACATGCATACATGCATACATGCATGCATGCATACATGCATACATGCATACATGCATACATGCATACATGCATACATGCATACATGCATTCATGTATGCATACATGCTTGTATGCATGTATGCATGTATGCTTGTATGCATGTATGCATGTATGCATGTATGCATGTATGCATGTATGCATGTATGCATGTATGCATGTATGCATGTATGCATGTATGCATGTATGCATGTATGCATATTTGCATGTATGCATGTATGCATGTATGTATGTATGTTAGGGTACTTGCTTTTGAGGAAATTTTTGAATTTCAATAAACTACCCCTTGAAATGGGGGACATTGGTGTTAAAAATAACTTTGGAAAAAAATTACTCTGATTGGACCACTCTTGTGCCTCCCGCAGAGCCCATTTAATTAAAAAAAAATGGTCAAAAAAACGCCGAAAATGCCTATGTTCGATAGGCTAGGGGGATGTGATAATATAAAAAATTTTAACTCATTTTTTCTTATATCATACAGGTATTGATTTATATTTTTAAATAAATAGGGTAGTTAAGGCAGAATATGAATACTTTTGCTGTTTTATTGTGTTAAATAGTGTTAAAAATTGCAAAAAAATAAATTATTATGCCGCGAATTATAATCATAATTAAATATTACAATTAAAAAAATTTTATCAATGACGATTTATCTTTAATTAAATTATAATTATGTAAAATAATGTTAAAGTTTGTTGTATAAATTATTTTCAATTTTCAATCATTTTTGCCATTGTAGAAAGTGAGTCAATCAACCTCTTTTTAGACAAACTTGAAGACTTTTTTCCTGGCCTTTTTGTTGCAAATCTAGCTTTATCAACAGTTAGCAGTCTGTTCTGAATTTCCTCTTCTTTATTGTATCTGTGCACAAACTGTTGCATCATTCCTGCTGCTCTTTCAGCAGGATCATTTGCAACAACTAGAGATTTAGCAAAATCTTTGAAGATTCTAAAACTTGATTGTGTGCACCAATGCTGGGGTGGGAGGGTAAGCCAGTCACTAATCCTTTGTTTTTCCAACCCAATTCTATCAAAAATCAAGCAGGTGAATCGATCAACTAGTAATGATAAACTTGGGGATCATTAATAATCAGAGTTTGGTATGTCATATTGAAGCATAGCAGAAGCAATCTTACTTTTTTCTTCATTAGAAACATCTTTATCCAACAAAGAAAGAGGTACAATTGTAGAATCAAGATACCAGGAATGTTTGTAAAATGATTTCAATACTGCTTCAATCGCCTCTGGTTTGGCACAAACGTCTTTGTATAGATGCATTTTATGTATTGATAGTATATCAAGATATGGTGCTTTGATTGCTTTGTCAGATTGCAAATACCATTTTGCATAAAAACATGACATGAATTCCGCCATGATATTTATTGCTTCTAAAAGTAGTTTATCTTTTTGAACAAATTTAATCTGATTAAAAAGCAATTGCAATTTTAGATAATATATGGCTTTTCCAAGGAACCTTGCATGGTGGACAGCTCCTGGTTTCCTAATTTTTACACCTTCAAAAGAAAAATAAGCACTAACCAGCTCAGCAAGTTCTTTTCTATCGCCTCCAAATATATTTTTTACTTTTAACATACTTTTTGTATAAATTAAGTGACTCAACTGCAGCACATTCGATAACAGTTCCTTTTGTCTTATCCCAATGCAATCGTGTAACATCATTCGTATCATAATGAAAATCAGGACTTTCAAATATGTCTTTCAGTTTTTTAAATAAAACATTCTCTCGTTCAGATGTCTTTCTTTGTGTCACAACATTACAAAAGTGAACAATCTTTAGCTCTGATATGTGGTGTCTACAAGCAAGAAATAATGGATAGATATCTAGATTGTTTGCTATTCTAAACAGGGTATTTTTTTTAGTTCCAGTATTACTGAAAGTTGTATCAAAGCACAACCCTCCAATGTTTCTTTCGGTTTCATATTCTTTAAGGAGATTCATCACACCTTTATACTGATCTTTCCCTGAGGTTGATGCTTAGGAAGGTACTCCGAGAAGATAAACCTCTCCATTAATATTTAAAAGAATTGCTAATCTGCCATTTTTGAATCGCTTGCCTTTTTTTAATTCAAATAAGATTTTACCATCGAAATAAATGATAGGTTGATATTTGGAGGCTTTTAAAGCAGCCCTAATGTCATTTTTAATCCGGAACACTTTCTTTGTCTTTTGTATAAAATAATTGTTTTTTTAAATCTGAGGTTGGTCCTCTCTTTTCGCGCTTTTTTAAACTGTAGTATTATTTAAGCTACTTAGATGCTTTCTAAGGGTTTTGTCAGAAACTATTGGAAATCCTTCTTTATTCCAAGGAGCTTTAATCAAAGATAATATGCACTTGCATTTGTCATTTTACATTGATTCTTTTTCATCGTATTAGGCATGCAATATTGTGTTGATGACTTTTTCGCATTTTTTTCCAGTGTAGATTTGATGTAGTAAAAGTTTTTCAATATTTCCATTCCTGTTGAAAGTTGCATACCTTAACAATATAAAAAATGCATTTATTGGTGTGAATAATATACATACTTCAATATTTCATTACTTATAACAAAAGCTTTTTTTTTTTCGAAAACATATTAATATAAACAATAGCCTTATCATTTTTTATATAAAGTACTCGTGTATGCATTAAATTACGCATACAAGGTATCATTTTAATGCAAAATAAAAAGTATTAATTATCAATCAAAATAATTACAATATAGCACCTGATATAGCTGGATTAGCTTCTCCAATAAGGAAAAAAACTTTTTTTCTTGACCTAAGCTCTCTTTCTTCATCTCTGTTTTCAGTTTCTTTAATGTTTATCGTAAAACCTAAAATACCATAAGTCATAAAACATGGATAAATGTATAAATAAATAGTACTTTCAATAATTTTACTGTATGTTCAAAAAAAGAAAAAGAAAGAAAGACAATTAGTTAACGTACCTGTAAATTCAAGAAAACTGCAAGTTCAAAAATTTCGGAAACATTACGAATAAAATTCGCTAGGGTAATAAGTATTTTTTTAATAATTATAATCTAAACGAGTAAAATTGTTATGGTCTCACAAATATAATAGAGAAAAGAAAATAACTGATCAAAAACAAAATTAAAGTGTAAAACAAAGTATTTCATCATTCTTATAATTCGCGGCAAAATAATTCATTTTTTTGCGATTTTTAGCACTATTTAACACAATAAAACAGCAAAAGTATTCATATTCTGCCTTAACTACCCATTTTATTTAAAAATATAAATCAATACCTGTATCATATAAAAAATTCGCAAAAATTTTTTTATATTATCACCTCCCCTAGCCTATTGAACATCGGCGTTTTCGGCGTTTTCTTGACCATTTTTTTTAATTAAATGGGCTCCGGTGGAGGCACAAGAGTGGTCCGATCAGGCTAATTTTTTTCCAAAGTTAGTTTTAACACCAATGTCCCTATTTCAAGGGGTAGTTTATTGAAATTCAAAAATTTCCTTAAAAGCAAGTACCCTAATGTATTTATGTATGTATGCATGTATGTATGTATGTATGTATGTATGTATGTATGTATGTATGTATGTATGTATGTATGTATGTATGTATGTATGTATGTATGTATGTATGTATGTATGTATGTATGTATGTATGTATGTATGTATGTATGTATGTATGCATGTATGTATGTATGTATGTATGTATGTATGTATGTTTGTATGTATGTATGTATGTATGTATGTATGTATGTATGTATGTATGTATGTATGTATGTATGTATGTATGTATGTATGTATGTATGTATGTATGTATGTATGTATGTATGTATGTATGTATGTATGTATGTATGTATGTATGTATGTATGTATGTATGTATGTATGTATGTATGTATGTATGTATGTATGTATGTATGTATGTATGTATGTATGTATGTATGTATGTATGTATGTATGTATGTATGTATGTATGTATGTATGTATGTATGTATGTATGTATGTATGTATGTATGTATGTATGTATGTATGTATGTATGTATGTATGTATGTATGTATGTATGTATGTATGTATGTATGTATGTATGTATGTATGTATGTATGTATGTATGTATGTATGTATGTATGTATGTATGTATGTATGTATGTATGTATGTATGTATGTATGTATGTATGTATGTATGTATGTATGTATGTATGTATGTATGTATGTATGTATGTATGTATGTATGTATGTATGTATGTATGTATGGATGCATGAATGTATGTATGTATGTATGTATGGATGCATGAATGTATGTATGTGTGTATGTATGTATGTATGTATGTATGCCTTATGTATGTATGTAACATATATATGCAAAGGTGCAGAATGGGGCTGCAAATCCTACCGGGAACGAACAAGGAAGAGGCACTATAAGGGCAGAAAAGAGGTAAAAAAATGGGTCGGGGGTGTTTAGCTATTAAAAGTTACAACATTTATCGATATGAAGATTTTTTTCAATTTAAATATATTCGATTTGAATATAATAATAAATAAGTACTATATCGACTATTGTTTATTGTTTCTGTTTATATTTACTACATTTTAGTATAATCATAGTAAAATGTAGTAAATATAAACAGGAACAATAAACAATAGTCGAAGAAAGTGAGCCATTAATTGTTGTTCTACTGAAACGTTGTTACTGTCGAGCGTAAATGCGATGTATAGAAAGTGTCAGTGATGGAGCAGAACTATTTGTTTTATAAGTAGTTATCATGTGGTTTGTATTATTAGCGTGATAAACATATATTATAGATATGTGTTTCATGGGCGTCTTGAGGATGGTATGAATTCACGCCTTATGGTACTGTATGAACATAAGAAGACCTTTAGCTTTCATCAGAGACAGGTATCGGATAAAAAGTTCCACTCAAGGTGTACACCAGGGTATCTTTTTGTTAAATTACCCCTTTGTGTTATCCAAAGTGGGTAATTCTCAGGGTATTTCATCAAAAAAATTGCCAGGGTATCCCATCAGAAAAATTGCCTCAAGCTTCTGTATTGACCCAGAGACCTGAGAACACTAGTAAGAGTTCATTTTAACTTGCATACAACTATAAGTGGTTTTTTGACACGAGTGACATTATGTATAGTGATTTATTTCAGTATAGTTTGGGTCAGTAAGGTTTGTGAACTGCGATATAAATAGTCAATGTTAAATATGTTTGTATGCATACTGTAGTAGCATGTGTTATTACCATGAGTTGTTGGTACAAAATTAGTCGAAAGTTATTTAAACTGGTATAAAATAAGCTAAACGTAGATTCATAAGTCATATAGTCATATAAAATATATGTAAAGCCAAATAGTATACATATAAAGACCATCAAGTTATTGAAAAGTCATATTAGTCAGATAAAATATATACAAGAACTGTTATAACTAAATAACTTAGAAAATTCAAATAGAATGACAACAATACAGTAGCAATATCTTGTTATTTCTTGACAAGTAGCGTTAGTAATCTTGAATCATATGGAAATTGTGCATTTACAGGAAAAGGTAGGGTGTACAAAAATTTGTTTTGTAATTTGTATAGATAACCACAGTGAGTGTGCACATGTCACGTGTTTGTAATGTTATGATAAATATCTAATGTGGAGTGGAATTATTCGTTTTATAAAACAGTTAGCAGGTAGCGTCTATTCATTTTTTAAAAGCCTATGTGTACTGTAACTGATTTTATGCGATGGGTGGTTTACAGTAAATATTTGAGAATAAAATGGATTTGTGCCTTATGGTATAGTATAAAACACAAGAAGATCCCCAGCTTTTATCCGAGTCTATTACCCAAAAGAAGTTGCACTCTGGGTGTACACCAGAGTAATTTTATGTCAGAGTATCCCTTTGTGTTATCCCAAAAGAACTTTTATCAGGGTATCCCATCAGGACATTTGCCTTAGACCTCTGCATTGAAACTGAGACCATAGGACACTTAGTGGAGTTCAGTAAAACTTGTATACAATTGTGAATGGTTTTTTGACGATAGTGACATTAAGTGCAGTGATTTGTTGCAGTATAAAGAGGGTCGGTGAGAGCTTGATAGAACTGTTTTTATTTTTTCTAGCTTTGCAAGTGATGTAAATGGTCACTAAGGAGTATGTGTTTATGCATGTTGTAGTGCGCAGGTTATATTAGTATGAGAAATTATTACAAAACTATTTAAAATTCCTTTAAACTGGTATAATGTAAGATGGATATGGATTTTAGTAATCATGTAAAATATATATAGAAACTGTTTCAACTAAATAATCAAGTAGATAAAAATAAAGCAACAATTACTTGTCTATGTATTCCACAAATAATAATCTAAAAAATCTACAATCATATGGAAATTTATAAGCTAACAGTTAAATGTATATAGTATAAAAGTGTGTAACCCTAACCCTTCTCGGTTGACACCAATATAAATGTCTCAAGGTTGCCATTACCTAGTGATAAACGCAACCTACTTTTAAGATTTTTTAATTTACTAAATGCCCGTTCACAGCTCACTTTTGAGAATGAAAGTGTTATTAGATATTCGGAAGCCAGAAACAGATTTGAATAGGCAGCTGCATTCAAAAATGTTTCTACGAAATACTATAGCAACGTTTTAAACAATATATAAACAATATAACCCTACACAACGTTCAAATTTCTAAAAATCTCTGTCATTCTTATTTTCTATAGCTTTTGTTGAAATATCTAACTCTGAGACTTTTCTAACTCGATTTTTCTGAATCACTGTCACCTTGGACTAGAAAATTTTTTTTTATCTCGTAATGTGTTTTTGAGAGAATATCAAAATTTTTTCTGCTAAACCATTTTCAACAAGTTATTCAAAACGTCTGGGATTTAGACATGCCGTGTCCATGTTAAATGAGAAACGTTCATCCATGCTAGGGATAATCCGATCAATTACTCCACAAAAAACTTTCACTCCGAAACGATTATAAGGATTCTTCATCAAAGGCAAGTTCTCCTGCCATGCGTTTCTTTTGATGAACTCGTTCCACACGCAACTCTATTTCAACTTCTGATTTAAGTTTGCTGTATCAATGAGGGTGCTGGTTTCTTCAACAAAGGCAATTGTCTTAAAATGGACATCTTCAAAATAAATTGTCTGCATTTATTGTTTTGCTGACTTCAAGCTCTTAAATATTCCGTAACTCTTTTTAGCAAATGTTTGGAATCTTGTCGCAAAATGGTGTACACATGTTAGAAGCAAAAAGTTGCCAGAAGCACATCGAATTGCCACCATATTTCATGCATTGCTGGAACTTAGAATGTTGATTTTGCATCGAGTTTTGACAATATCCTTATACAATAAAAAACTTGCAAATAAACATTGAAATATTCCACTTTTAGAGCATTATAAGTTTCAGGAATTCATTAAAGCGTCACCTGTTTTTACCATCAGCTTGTTTCACCAATTAACTGTTGCTTTGCAGTTTTGCAGATCAAGATCATTGTTTAATGAGAACATCCGTTTAAACATTCAACCGTTTGCAAGAATTTCCAAAGTAAGTTGCTGTTGTTCGATAGAAATTAATTAAATTTTTGACAGCAGGTAAGTTTTTCACAATATTTATTGCGGGTAAACTCAGGAGTTTACGTGCGCGTAACACCACATGTGTACAGAATTTGGTAAAACGTCGTTAACGTAACGTTGAACTTCATGATATTCACCATGCATGTTTGTTGCTCCTTCAAAGGATTCACCCACAATTCTAGCCCTTTTTAACTCATTGCGTTCAAGCTCTGATTTAAATAGTTGGTATAATCCTGCACCTGTTGCATCCATGATTTATTTTACAGCAAACAATTGCTCTACGTTCTCTCCATGTACACACCGCAAGACTATCGTCTCCTGATCAATCACCGACGTATCTTAACTATCATCCTTTTTAACACTTTAATTTATGATTACCCATTTCCTTGACTACATAACATTTTCTATCAATTTTGAAATAGTATCAACAATATTGTTAGCTGTGGTCTTTGACAACATTTTTATCAAGCCTCCACGTCTTTGTAAGTTTTCCTTTTTTTTGCGTATCAAACATTCTTTCCTCTTTTGACTTGCTTGAATTGCTTTTTCTATATGATTTTTAAGTGGAATGTTGAACTCTATTCAACAGATTTATTGTGAAAACTGTAGAGAGATTTACCCCATTTACCTCTGTATGGAATAGCTTGCTTCCCAATGAAAATGACTGCTGCAAAAATTCGTTTAAATACTTCAATATTTTTCAAAACTTGCACTTTCTTCATTTCCACTAGACCTTTTTTGATTAAAGTGATTCAGATTCTTCGTGATCTTTAGTTATTTGGTATATATTGGAGAACTTTTTAAATCCATAAGTAAAACTAGAATCTTCTTTCGAAAATACCATGCATGCATTACAGTAAAGTGCCACGACTTTATTATTTTCAACTCTTGTGATTTATTAACGGATCATACGGTAAGCTCTTTATATCTGTATGATTTGACTAAATTATGCTTAATAATTACGCTGTGCACTATCAGGAAGCTATTTAGAGATTCATTTAGTTGTTTATACTAGTTCCATATATACATCTTTTAAACTTTTTCCAGTAACTACTGCAGCGAATTTTGACGTACATTGTTATAGTTTTTAGTGACAGTTTGCTACTTGTAACTGCTGGTTGTATATGTTATAGAGAATTGGAGGAAACTGTGTTTGACACGGTACTTGCTTCACTGATTACGTTAGGCTTTACATTCGAGGAAAAAAAGTTTTTCTTGTTTAACACACTTTAATGTTGTTAAAAAAACATCAGCTCCAGTTTTGGTTGGGAAATGTTGTCCTTAACAACATTATTATTATGATCATTATAAAAACGGATGCTTACGTTTTTTACGATCATGGCTTGTTTGAAGCAAATCACGATTTTTTTTTTCATAATGATGTGCAAGATTTTGTAGCGGCCGTCTTTCGTTCATTAAGCAGCCATTGTGCAGTGGTAGCGCACTTGCCTTAGAAACCAAAAGATTAACAAACAAAAGCATGGTTTAAATCCTACCTCCAAACAAGTTTTGCGACATTGGTTAGGGAGAAGGCGTGAACTTCCTATTAAATGCTCTTCCGCGGTGCTATGAGATAAATGCGGGCATTTGTTTTTAAAAGTTACGTTCTAAATATTTTTTAAGCGTTTTTTAAATGTCTTTTAAACATTCTTTACATAAGAATGTTTTGAAAACGTTTAAAAGACATTTAAAATACATTTAGAACGTAACTTTTAAAAACAAATGCCCGCAAGGTAAGGACTTCTTGGGGCGCCAAGAAAAAAAAAGAAAAGAGCTTGAAGAATTCACTTGCAAAATTAATTTACAAGAAAAAATTATTATGATCCTGTGTCACTCGCTTAATAGACCAAATATAGATTAGTAGATAAAATGAAAATGTTAAGTTTATTCTTTTTTAACAGTTATAATGTTATTGCTCAAACATGGCGTTATGGCGTCTTTAACCTCTATACCTAGCATTTTTACAATTTCTTTGAACACTAACTAACAAAAGTTTCATATGAAATCCAAGTTTAATTAAAAAAAAAATCAATAACAATCAAGATTTGCTTAAGCTATTGGACATTTAAGGTACCTTTTTTGGTCTTTTTTATATTGCTTTCTTGCAGCAAACACAATGTATTAAGAGGTTTTTTTTCGTTAGTCTTTTGTTCTAAAATTATTAAATTTTATTCTGAATTATAATAAATTGTTAACATTCGACGATATAAGGAAAATAGAATAGTAATAAAGTTATTTTTTGGCTTTCTTTTTTTGTTGGGATACTTACTGGGGTACATTGTGCATTTTTAGGCTTTTTATTGGTATTTAATTATTTACTTGATTATAAGTTTTTTAATGTACTCCAGTAAAACCAGTCACAGTTGTATTTTATACAACTGTAACTGGTTTTATGAATCACTTTCTAACTATCTATATATATACAATGAACAAGTACAGTCGTCCCCCGGTTAACGAACTTAATTCGGAGTACGAACTAGTTCGTTATCCGAAAAGTTCGTTAACCGAAACGCGTTTTTCCATAGGCCGCCATTAAAAAATTTTTAATTGGTGGATTTTGCCGAAATAATGGGAGGAAAAATTCAAAAAATTGTCCAACTTGATAAATAAAATAGGCAAAGGTGAAATGATTGAAACCTGAGATTTATGCACTTTTAAAAATTGAAACAAATTGAAATTGTGCATGAAAATTGCTTGTCAAAGTTTTAGAAAAAACTAAAAATTGAACATGAACATTGTTTATCAAAAAATGAAAATTCAACAAGAAAATTGCTTGTCAAATTTTTACCAAAAAATTGAGAATTGAACTTGAAAAATGCTTGTCAAAATTTTACGAAAAAATTGAAAATTGAACTTGAAAGAAAAATCAACAAGAAAATTCCGGTTCGTTAACCGAGTTCCGGTTCGTTAACCGGGGGAGGATTTTGGGCAAACTTTCGGTTCGTTAACCGAAAGTTCGCTAACAGGGGGGTTCGTTAACCGGGGGACGACTGTAATTGGATTGTGGTTTTGAATTATTTTTCTAATTATGTGCATTTATAAAGATTATTATTGTATTATTATTATTACTATTGTAAAGATTACCAATGCCCATACATATACCAAATAATCAATCCGTATATGGTTTAATAAAATTAAATCTGGTTCTAGAATTTTGTTTTTCAAATTGAATTAAGTTAAATTTATATTTAGAAAATTCGAAATATTTTGATTCCTGTAGGATACTATGACTATTACAAGTGCGCAGCTGACTTGTCCTGTTCATGGCATCGAATGTAAACTTCCTTTTTTTTATTTTTTTTTATTTTGTTATTTAGGTGCCCCAAGAAGGCCTAACGGTCTTGTCACAGAGCACCGCGGAAGTGCATTTAGCTTGAAATTTCACGCCTCCTTCCTTACCGTGACGCGAATATATGTCCAGAGTTTGTTTCGAACCTGGATCTTCTGCTTCTAAAGCAAGCGCTTTAACCACTGCGCTACGGTCGCATAACTTTCGCAAACTTCCAACTGTTAAGGAAGCCATCCAGCATTTTTCCGTTGTTAACCTACAACTTTCCAGGACAACTAATTTGAGCGCAATAATTTCTAGAGTTTTTGAAAATGTTACCGAAATTTTATTTTTCCAATTTTTTGCATTTTGTACAGCAGATACTTTTACATAGCATATACTGTAATATTAAAAATGACTTACTTTTAATTAGAAAGCCGCAATTAAAAGAAAAATAAACTTAACTTTTTATTTTAATGATATTTAAATGTTTAAATAAGAGAGCAACATTATTTAGCTATTAATATTAATTTGAACAAAAAAATTGCAATGATAATCTAACCTAATGTACATTAGGTAACGAGTAACAGACAACTTTAAAGATTGTAAATTATATAACACTGTAAAACAAAATGAAAGGAACAAATTCAAAAGGAAAAAACAAGACAAAAAATTTTTTAATTGAATGACGCGTAACACGAGAATGAATTTTAGTAGATAGCGCAAGAGACGCTAGCTCTTTAAAGCAGCGCCCATTGTCGAAGTGTTTCTTCTCTTTTTCTTTTTTATAAATAGTATTTATAAAAAAGAAATGGAGAAGAAACACTTCGACAATGTGATAATGGTTGGAGGTTAGAAACAAGAACAGGTCCAACTATGTTTACAATGCATTTTTGCACCTTGTCTAAAAGAGAAAGGGCATTATTGGAAGATCCGATCCAGATAAGGCAAACAGTATTCCATACAAGGCGGGATTTGAGATTTATAGAGATAGAGAATAGAATCCGAAGTAAGAAAGTGTTGAGCTCGATAAAGTGATGCAACCTTAGCAGATGCTAATTTTGCAACAGATTTGATATATGGTTTCCAAGAAAGATTCGAAGTAAGAGTTAATCCAAGAAGACTAAGAGTAGATGACTCATCGAGTACATCGCCGTTCATAAATATAGGAAGATCTAAATTATTGCGATAACGATTGTCTGAAAAAAATTTAGTTTTATCTGTATTGAAGTTCGCCAGCCACTGTGAGTTCCGTACTGTAGCAGAAGTGAGATCCTTTTCAAGCTCAGATGCTCCCTCCAAGCAATCAGAGAGTGTTGGCTTCTTATCACGACAAGAATAAATGGAATTATCATCAGCAAACAATGCCACCTTAGATGTGAGATTATCTGGAAAATAGTTCATGTAAATTAAAAAGATTATGGGGCCAAGGATAGAACCTAGAGAAACCACAGAAGTTAAAGGATATAAAGAAGAGTGTCTTTAACCTCTCCCCATTTATATAATGCACGATAGAGCCTATCGATTATTACCGTTAACAAATTAGGAGTAAAAAAAGAAGATCGAAATCCATATTGATGATCAGATAGTAACTTATTAGATTCAAAACGAATCTCAAGCCATGGATCAACCTGTTTGTTGTCTATATCAGGTAGGATATGATTAGTAGAATCAAGAGTCGAAATTGAAGAAAATATCTTGGCAAACAATTCAGCTTTGCCTTTAGTTGAGGTAACAAAATTTAAACCAAATTTGAGGCCTGACTTGGAATCATTGAGAGGAAACAAAAGACTCCATGTCAGCCTAAATCTAAGAAGTTACATAAAAAGCGTAATTTTTAGCAGGAAGGTAAAAGATTTCTACTTAAGGGCCATCACAAAGAAAATTACGAAATAATACCGATCAGCTTTAAGGTAGTTGTACGATTATAGTGGGATTCTAATAATGAAGAAGAATGAGATAATAGTTTTGGAGAGATCAAACGGTGATCAGAAGCACCTGAGGGTGAATGAGGAGAACTGATCACTAACTAGAATCAGAAACGAGACATAAGTTGAGTAAAAAAAAGTAAATGATTCGGATTGTTTGGAAAGCAAATTGGAAACTTGAATATTTGTGTTAGAGAATGAGAATGGAAAAAGTTGTGGGCTTTAACGTCTGCAGAATCCCTGACACTAGAGCCAAGCTAGTGTAATGAGCATAAAAGTCACAAACAACAAGGATATTGGCTGATGGATAAAGAGAGAGAGAGCTTGGTCAATGTGATCAAAAATAATATCAAAAAGATAACAGTTTTGAGATGAAGGAGAGCAATATAGAACAAAGAGAATGGTGATAAAGTGAAGTGGTGCCAAACAAAAGCACTTAAAATAATAGTCTGTGGGCTAAAAACTAGTTTCCCCATAAATGGGCGAACTCTTACGAATGTAAGCGCCAAGCATATGACTGTTGGAGTCTGTACTAATTAAAGGAAGATAACCATCAACACTAAGTTCACAAGATAAGATAGCTGAACTCAAATTAGTCTCACAAAAAGCAAGTTGGTCTGGTAAACTTTTCAAGAGATAAGAATTAATAGAAGAAAAGTTACTTCAAACACCTAGAATATTATTGAATGATTTAGAGAACTTTGTGATGACAATGGCTTTTTGTATTTTATAGTTTTTGGTACTTTAGTATTTTTTGGATTTGTTAAAGAACCTAACTCAAAACACAGATAGTACTTATTACACTTTAAAATAGTCCAAGCTATTGCCTCATTAATAATCATAAAGCCTAAGTCGTAACGAAGGACTCCAAACATGGCCTCGCCAATGCACACCAAAGGTACAAACAGGGACACCATCCATGCACAACTTGATACTGTTAGTACTCTGATACATTACAGTTGTTGATTGAATAAGCCTCTCTGAGAGCTAACATAGAGTTCAGAAACCGTTCTACTAGCAGGCCTCAGAACCATAAAACTGAGTTTTAGAAAATCTCATTAGTAAATAATATAGAATGAGTTGTCTAGTCATAAAAACAGAGAAACATGCAAAACCCGTCCATTCATTCAGGAAAATCCATTTTTTTAACATTCTAAACATTGTAAATAACGTATTATAAATACATCTACGCTAGTCTAATAAATAAAGAAGGGGTACACACCTGGTCAACAGTTAGAAACTGCTTACCCATTATTATGCTAGAATATATAAATGAACATAAACTATGAAAAATGTAGTAACAAAAGTTATTGAGAAAGTTGAAAAAGAAATTCTTAAATTATATCCAGTTAAAGTTTACCTTTTACAACATAACTTTTAATCAACTATAACTTTGTTCTTTCAATAAATGGTAGGAAAATCTTTGTTTACATCACGGACATTTCTTAGATACAATGATGCCTGATTTTTCATGTCACACCTAGCATGATGAGCGGCCTAAAACTATTTAAGGAAAGATTTGTTATAGAAATAGAAAATTTCAAATAATGAACAGTGAATATTAGGAATATTTAAAAATGAAAGCATTATTCTGTGGCATCTTACTACTACATGCTTCGATTATGTTTTTAGAATTTGATCTACATATAAAAACTTAGAACTTTCTTTTTTTGTTGGTGTTTGAATATAATAACTTCTAGACATGGAACAAGCAGCCAAATGGGCACACGGACGTTCATTGTACATCCAAAGACGTTCAAAATGGTCCGTTCCTACGTCTATTGGACGTACCAAATAAAACATTTTTGGTCCACCCATTTTGGACCTTTAAAGTACGTTCAAGCACTTCCGAAATAGTCCGTTTAGAGGTCCATAATAGACGCTATTGAAAGTCCTCCGGACGTCTAAATTTTATCCGTTCACTCAACTTCAATTTTATTTAGCTCATTCTTATACCGACTCCATTTCTAACAACTATAAAAAACGGAGTTTTGATATAAGAAAATTTTTTTTTTCCCACAGAGCCTAAACTCAACATACACGTATTTAGGGATTCAACACGAGCGGCAACCCTCATTAGGATAATAATAAGGTTATTGAATAATTAAGTCCCAGTATTGGCATAAATCATTACAAAAAAATAATATTTTTGACATTATTAGTATATAAATACAATCTAGCAAAAACAGTATTTTTTGGCTCGTTTTAATATGTCGCCATCATGCTTAATAAAGCAATTTTTATTTAAAATTCCTTTTTTAAAAAAAAGGAATTGCAAATAAAAATTATAAAAATTTTATTTTTAACTAAACTTAAAATAAATTAATCAAAATTTGATTTTTATTTTAAATATATATATATATATATATATAAACATATGAAAAAATATGTATATATATATATATGTATATATAGATACGCGAATACTGCGTTTTACGGTGCCGAAAAAAGTGCTAAAATTCCATGCCACGTTCATGAAGACATCAATCACTAATGTCAGTAGTGATTGATGTCTTCAGCAACAGTATTGTCAATCATTAAGACAAGGCTTACCTTCACGTGATGTCTATCGTTAAAAATGATTATTATATAGTTTTATAATTTTTAATTTTTAATTATTTACTAAAAGACAAAACTATGTTACTAAATATTGTGGGTATACTGGCGAAAGACGTTATGTCGAAAATCGGCAGTTTTTACTTAATCATGCAGTATTGTAAAGTTTACAACGCTCTAAAAATTGGCAAAATACACTAAGTCGAATGAAATATTATCTTTTCTCTGATTTTAAAAATATATTTAGCGTTAAGTCATAAAACGGGTATTTTATTCAGGCTAAAAGCTTTAAATTACCTAATATTTTTCAAAGAGTCATGGTGAATATTTTTGTACTGGAAAAAAACGTTAAATCAATTTAAAGTTACCTGTCTATAAAGTTTTCTGTAATTTTACAAGTTAAACGGTTAATCAATGAACGAAATTTATGATAAGAACATGTTTCGTTAATTCGAAAACCTCCATAGTTCATGTATTATTCTGCTTATTTTTTTTTTGTTTTACGAAATGTTTTCGTACCAATGATAGATATTTAGCATAAGTTTTTTTTTTAATCTTACAGATGAAATTCCCCACTTACCTGACGCTGTTCACGAAAACAATAAAATTCAAAGGGATCCCGTTTGCAATGAGGAGATGAATTTTTTTGTAGATGAAACAGCAAATCGAATAAATTTTTTTACCATTTCATCGTATTATGAAATTGACATCCGTTTCCTTATGATGTGTTGTCTTCTTGGAACCGAATATTAACACGGTTTAAATATTTTTAATAGGTGGCATTGCCTTCCAACATAATAATTTTAAAGAAAACGATTATGTTCTTTAAAGATTTATTTTTTGACTTTGTTTGTTGTTATTTTTTTTTATCTTACTGGGATACAGCAAACTCTAAATACAAATGTGATAAACGATAAACTATTTATTATGAATTTATTCTTCTTATTTGGAAATTTATACTTTATAATATTTTTATGGTAGTAGTAGCATAATTAAACATACTTGCTATAACTTTTTCAACTTTGTGTACGTAGTTGTTGTATATTTTTATCTTGCTGGGATGCAGGGGCTTTATGCATATACGTTTTGGACAAATGTTTGTAAATTGTACTGTCAATGTTATGTTTTTTTAATCTTGCTTTCAAGTTCTGTCCAGCATTTGATCAATTCATTATCAACGGTTTATAAAACATATTTTTTAATTTTTCAATCTTACAAGTTGTAGTACTTATACTTAACAATAAAATTCAAAGGGATCCCATTTGCATTGAGGAGATGAATGTTTCTGTAGATGAAACAGGTAATCGAATAAATTTCTTGACCATTTCATCGTATTATTAAATTGACATTTGTTTCCTTATAATGTGTTGTCTTCTTTGAACCGAATAACAAAATTTAATTATTTTTTATAGGTGACATTGCCTTCCATCATGACAATTTTAAAGAAACGTTGAGACATGACAATTTTAAAGAAATGGTATTGCAAAATGTTATGGGTAAATTCAACCACTTACTAATTAAATTAAGCCATTAAAATTTTTATAATCAATGTTCTTACTTGAGCTAAATGTAGATATAATTCAAGTAAGAACATTGTAATATAAAAATTTTATATTACAAATCCTAGAGTAATTAACAACTTCAATATACAATGGCGAGAGCGATCGAGGTGAAATTCAAGCGCTAAATGAAGACGTCTCATTGCCAGAACTGTCTATTGAAGAAATTGAAATGCTGCCTAACGAAGCAGCTACAACCGTTCCAGATAACACTTGTATTCGACCAAACGTACCTGCGAAACTATGCACACTTTGGAAGAAATGTGAACCTGGACAATGGAAAAGAAATATTCAAAAAGAAAATAGGGATCAATGTTTATCATATGAAAATAGGAAAGATGTTGCAAGACCTGCAAAAATACCAAAAGTAATTGACTGCTCTGCATGTAAGTTCAAATACACAGAAAAAATAACAAATGAGGAGCGAATTCGTATTAGCGAAACCTGGGGACTTAATAGGTTTGAGCGGAAGAAAAATTTTATTTTAAGGAATGTGGAAAGCAGCGTCCCAAAATATCGTAAAGCGGACACCCCGGAAAATGAGCAAAGGAAAAATTCTAAATTTTACTATTTATATTCAAACACCGATTCAACAAGAAAAAGGTCTTCCAAAAGTTTTTTTGCTCCACTTTATGCATTTCCAATACTGCCATTTTTAATGCATTTAATAATTGGGATGACCATGGGGCTTCAAGGGAAGGAATACGAGAGGCTGAAGAAGTCCTTCACAAAAAACAAAGCAAGAAGATATAAAATTTGTAAAATGTCACATAGAGCGTTATCCAACAATGGAGAGTCATTACACAAGATCTGCATCCAAGCGCCAATATTTGGATAGCAGCCTCTCAACTAAAAAAATGTACATTCAGTACCAAGAGTATTGTCAAATAAATTAAATGAAACCTGTGAGTCAAATCCCATATAGACGAATATTTGGGTCGCAGTATAATCTCAGCTTTCTCCACCCTAAAAAAGACAAATATGTTTCATGTGTAAAATACAAACAATCACTGCGTTGGAGACAATACATGGAGCATATTACTAGGAAAGAAGCGGCTAAAAAATCAAAAAACGTTGACAAGAATAAAGCAAATAATAATGTTAAATGCATTCAAGCTACTTTTGATTTGCAAAAGGTGTTGCAAATTCCGTCATCACAGGTTTCTTTAATGTATTACATGAGGAAATTAAGTATGTTTATTTTTACTGTTTATGAAGGTGCGCTCCTAAACGGAGGCTTTTGTTACTTCTGGACAGAAGTTGACGGAAAACGAGGGGTCAGTAAAATTGGTTTTGGTTTGATGAAATACATTACAAACAAAGTCCTAGAGCATGTTGAACATCTCATTTTTTGTTCTGACACGTTTGGTTGATGAAACAGGAATGTTCATATTGCGGCTCTTTCTTTAAACCTAGTCCAATCTAGGAATAACCTACAGGTTATTGATCATAAATTCCTGGAAAGTGGACATAGATACATGGAGGTGGACAGCATGCATTTATCTATCAAAAACTGCCAAAAGTATATGGATGAGTTCAGCGTACAAGACTGGTTGAATATATTTAAAATGAGTCGAGCAAAATGTGTCCAAAATAAAGTAAAGCCACCCTTTGAAGCAACGCAGTTAAGTTTTCTAGATATGCTTGACTTAAAAACATTATCTTCTACTTTAATTAAAAACAAAAATATGAATACCAAAAATGGAAAGGTGAATTAGTAAAAGATTAAATGTTTAAGATATGAAAAACTTTCTCCAGGTATAATATACTACAGGTATGGTTACACTGGGAAATACAAAATAATAAATGTTATCGGAAATCGTTGTGGACCCATTGATATTCCAAAGGCGTATGATGCGCAGCTACCCCTTAATAAAGACAAGAAAAGAGATCTTTTCAGTATGCGTGAAAAAAATATTATTCCTTTGGAACTACATAACTGGTATCAAAATTTACCAGTCTCGGAAACTGTGAGGAATGTGGTTCCTGAACCATCAAAGATGGATTCGGATTTCAAAACTGAACAGTAGTTTTAAGTTTTTATCTGTATCCATTGTCTTTTTTTGCCCTAGCTTTTGTATCTATTATCTTTTTAATAAATGTGTATTGTAAAAATAAACAATATAAAAACATGTTTAAGACTTTACTTACTCTATTATACCATTGCAGTATGAGAAATAAATAATACATATAAATAAATAACACAGTAATAAAAATATCAAAAAAGGAAGCAAAATTAATAAAATTAAAAAGTTATTATTTTATGAAGGAATAATTTTCCTCATTTAATAATTAGTAAATAATATGAATTATTATTATTTGAATTGTGTAATACCTAGTAATAGTAATAGTAATATATTTAAATCAGTCCTCTAAGATAAAATGACAAATAATTAATAAACAAACCAACAAAACGAACAAAGTATACAAAAATTTATGGTTTGTGAAATGTAAACTTTAAGTAAAAAAAAGCAATTGTTATTTCATAGCAAATAAGTTGATATCAAAATTGGGAAAAAGTTTACATCTATGACAAATAGTATCTAAAAAGCCAACACTTGTAGCTGTTAAAGCACGAATTAATTAATAAACGTGCAGCTCATCTTTAGTAAAAGATTGATTGCAGTAAAAGCTTTGCATTCAGTAAAAGCATTGATCCAGTAAAAGAATGTTTGCAGTTATAGAAAAAAAAATACTTGTCAATTCTATTTTTAAAAGCGTTAACTGACAGAACTTTTTTGCATGCTGACGGCAAGTTATTCCAATCATTGACTATACGTAAAAAAATTGTGACGAGCATATGTGAATTCACGCATTAGGACGTTGGAAGATGATCTGCGAATTGGTGGATTATGCCAATTGATACTCTTAAAACCGTTTTCTAGCTTAAACTGTTGGGTTAAGTCGCCACGCCATCTGCGAGTTTCCAAAGTAATAAAATTGAGCCGCCGACACCTTTCAGCCCAAGGTAATCCTATTAAATCATGAGGTGCTTTTGTTGTTTTGTGCTGAATTTTTTCGATTTCTTTGATGTCACCTTTTAAGTAAGGACACCATACCGGAATAGCGAATTCCAGGTGCGGCCTAATATACGTAGTGTATAATTTACTCCAAAGCTTCATATCTCTTGATCTAAATGTTTTTTTTAATAGGCCAAGTATCATATTCGCTGTACGTGTTGCAACCTGTATGTGTTGATTCCATTTTAGATCATTAGATATAAAGATACCCAGGTCTCTCTCAATATCCGTTGCCTCAAGAGTAAGTGATGTATTTCCATCATTCATTACATATTCATGATTACTATTTCCATAACCAAGGTGCATAACTTTACATTTTGGAATATTTAACTCCATTAGCCATTCCTTTGACCATTCTGTGACAATGTTTAAATCGTTTTGGAGGATCAGGCGATCAGCATCGTGATACTCAGGTCTTATTTCTTGTAACAGTTTAGTGTCGTCAGCATAGATTTTATGAACTGATTTTAACTTATCCGTTAAGTCGTTTATATAAATGATAAATAATGTTGGAGTTCCTCAAATAATATATTTAGGTTCTAAGCGGAGAACCTAAATAATATATTTAGTTTCTAATGCTGGAGAACCTAAATAATATATTTAGGTTCTAAGCGGAGTTCCTCAAGGGTCTGTACCAAGTACAGACCCTTGAGGAACTCCGCTTAGAACCTAAATATATTATTTATATAAAAATAATGAGACAAGTCAGTTTAGAGCTAGTGACTGGCAGACAAAAAGCACTAGTACAATTTAGTTGTTTTTGCCAGAACAATAATTTCTGGCAAAAAACACTAACACTTTGGAAATAAACTTAAAAAGTTATTACTAATAATTAAAATTAAAAGAAATGAAGCTATAAATATTTTCTTAAGTAAACACTTAACATAATGGTGTATTTAATGTCAACACCAAATGCAATTTCATTACATTATAAAAGTTTCAAATTGGAAGAAAACTTATATGATTGATTTTTCCAAACAGGGATTTTTGAGTTAACGTTTTTTGCCAGTATACCCACGATATATTTTCTGTGTAATTCAATTTTTTTTTTGATTTTTATTTCTATTCTGATTTTGATTTCTTTTTTGATTTTTTTTATTTCTTTTCTGATTTTTATTACTTCTTTATTTTAAAACAGTCATAGTATTTCATTGATATCAATTGTAAAATATTACAAGGTATTTTTGTTTAAAATATTTTGTAAAATATTATAAGGTTGTGTTGTATTATTTTATAATGTTGTAATGTATTTAATGTAATATTATTATGGTAACGCAAATTTATTACAGTTTTGATTTTAAATTTTTTTTTTTTAATTTGGTTGGGAGGGGGCAAATACCTTTTCCTAAAAAGAAATGAACGCAATGCGGATGAATAAGTAATTATTAGCATGTGTTTAATAATAACTTTTATACATTTTATAAAGATACAAATAATTATAAAATTGTATCATTCTTTTATTTTAGTTTAAAGAAATATGTATTTTTGGATAGTAAAGATGGTGGAGCAACCCGCTCTGGTTATACCAAGGAGGTATAATAGCTTAGCTGAAGGGAGAACAAAGCCGAAAATGAATTAAAATCGCGTTACAGTCTTTGTAGTATAATTATTCCAGAAGCAAGTCAAAATGGCGATTTTGCAAAAAAATGGAAAGTTTTAAAACGTAATCAATAAGCTTTGAGAGTTGTAATCAAAATGGATTAATAAAAGAAAAGTTTGTTAGAAATGTTTTTAACAATTATTCGATCAATCAAGAAGTTAATTAAAACAAAAATCACGATTAAGGCGAAGTAATTTTTTCTTGCTTATCTCAATTATTGGTATAAATATCAAAGTTTTAGACTCTCTGCGTTAATCTCTACTTCCTATTTGAACCTTATTTTTTGCTTGCCTGTTCAGCTATAGGTTAGTTACGTTCTTTAAAACTGTTATTTCGGCCAGGAACTTATTAAATCCCTCCAGGATTTTATTTTGTGTTGGAGTAGTTTTGTCGGATTTTATTTCGTGTTGGAGTATTTTTGTCGGATTTAAAAGCAAATATAGAAATATAAAACTTCTTTTTGTAAATCCGGCAAAAATACTACTAAACTCTTATTTAGGCATTTATTAGTTAAATTCTAATTTAGAAATTTATTATTAGCCGTTCAAAAGCACAACAAAAAAATAGCAATGAACTAACTCTAAATATTGTTAACGAACTTCTTTAACTTCCATCTTTTATTTGCAATCGTTTATTACAACGTTTTGAAACAATATCATTGGATGATTTTTGTTAAACGTGGAATGTGATTGGTTAACTTTAATTATGATAATTACGCAGTGTTTAATAGAAAATTATTTTAGTACAAAGACTGTTCCTTGAAAAATGACGTATTTTAACTTCGTTCTCACTCCAGTCTATGATAACTCCTTGGTTATACCAAGCGACATGAGGTATCATAATTACATTTAAATTTTGTTTTAGAAACTTTGGCGCCCAGTAAAAGCAATTAGAAATTTTTTCTTTCTATGATCTAGTTTAAGTTTGGTCTAGGTTAAAGGCGGAGGGGGAGAACCATACGCCCCGTCCCCTACCCCCCACTTTCTATATGTCAACTTACGAACCACTGGTATGTGTTGTAATCAAGTAGAATACAAATTTAATTTATTATAACGGTTTTGATAAAAAAATGAATATAAAGATAAAAATATGAACATGAAGTTAAAATTTTGATTTTAGTTTAAACTTTAAATTAAAGAAAAATGTTTTTTTGGATAGTTAAAATCGCGGAGCAGCTCCCACTCTGGTTATACCAAGCAACATAAAGTTAATCATAATCATAGTTGCATTTAATTTTTGTTTTAGTAACTTTAGCGCACATTAAAAGCAAATAATTTTTTTTTAATGGTTAGGTCAAAGGTGGAGGGGGAGGACCATGCGCCCTTCCGCTTTATATATTGTATTAATAGTTTTAATAAAAATTATTTTTAAAAATTTTTAAATTTATACTAGGTTGTATTAAACTATCATCACCACATCCACCCTAACTATATGATACACTTCTAATGTATCCTTGGGATGTAAAATAAAAAAGTAACAACTTTTTGTATATAAAAATCTACTGGATATCAGTACCTGTCTAAATGTTGTTTAGAATACGTGCTTGAAATGTGTTGATTAGTTACCATCGCTATGAAAATTTTCAAAAAACATGAGGAAATAGACTTAAATACGTGGAATAACGGACCATGATATATAATACTAGTCTTTTTAGTATAATACTATATTGTACTCAAAGGTATAATACTTGTCATGGTAAGTCTATTCCACACCGACCGCTTTAGTAAATTTGCTTTATTTAAATAAACTTAAAAAAAGAGCAAAATATAAAAATCTTTGTTTTAAGTTAACGATTGATGTTTATTACTTTAAAACTTCTTATTGTAAACTTCTATAAAAAGCAAAAATACCAACAACAACAAAAAAAAACCGGGACAGACCTTGTTATCATTATTTTTTTAAAGTTTTTATAAATTCTTATAAATTTTTTTCAGACCACCCGCAACTTATTAGGATTCTTGTCCCGTTGATTTTAAAGAAAATTAAAGTTTGCATGTAAAATCTATTTTCTATAAGAAAGAAAATTGTCTTTTTAATGCGTGTTAAACGCGCAGACCTAACTAATTACTTAAGCACATTAATAACATAAGTAACTCTATCACCACAAATTTCCAACAGTGTTTTCATATTTTTTAGAAATTTTTAAAAGTAACTCTATCACCACAAATTTCCAACAGTGTTTTCATATTTTTAGAAATTTTTAAAAGTTTTTCGAGATTTTAAAAAGCTTTTTAAAAAACTCGCTTTGTTTCGTTTGTTATAGTATATAATATCTTCATATATGTGGTATATAATATCTATAGGCCTTTAAAAATGTTTTACTTTGTATTCTAGAAAATTGGAAAAGATTTTTAAATAAAATTTAAGTGTGAGCGAAAGGATTTGAACCCACGCAACAGTGGCACTTCGACCACTTTGACATGCTATATCATCTTTTAACAGTTTAATAAACAAAAAACTTATTAAACTTTATAAAACATAAAGAGGCGATTTAACGGGCGGGGGATGTTCTCCCCTGCCCCCTTCCCCCCCCCCCCCCATCCTTCCTTCAAAGAAGGTGATTTTATAGTTATAGTTGGTTTTTTGATGAATTTTGTGTCGGCTAGTCGGGTATTTGACACAATTCAGTCGGGTAAATTTTAGTTTTAAGGACCTTCTTTTTTTTTATTTTAAAGAATCCATTTGATACTTTCTAAGCATTTACCCCCCCCCCCCTCATTATTTTCTTAGACTTGCCTGTGAAAACATAATGCATATAAATGCCATAAATCAGAATTAAGGAGATACAGCCGCAATGAAATTTTCAAGTAAAAGAAAATCTGTAAAGTTTTATATAATTTTTAATAATTTACATAACTTGAAGTTTTCATGTTGGATATTTGTATAGACTTTCGTTCACATAGACAAAATACAAATCATTACGGATTGTGGTTTCAAAAAATGCCTAATAGCTTTGTAAAATAAAAGACTTTTATTAACACATTTATTACAAAATTAACAAAGCATAACAATTTTTCAATAGTTTTCAATTGCATGTCTATTGAACAAACACATCATCTGATTAATCTAAAAAAGTTAATCGAATTTAAAAAAGAAAAAAATACATCACATTTATTATTAATTGGAAATCAATTTATTATACATAATAAAAAAATATATCAATTTACCTGTTGCTGATGTTTTTCAAAAGTTAATTAGGAAATACAAAAACTTACCTTAAATGCCTCGTGCATTGTCAGTTAAAAGCATCCGAGTTGAGTCTTCAAATATTATACGGAGTATAATACTATTTTAATGGTTATCTAAATTCTGTCGTTGTTGTGCACTCGGTTTAGAATATTTAACGAGGGCATGGTAAAATAGCTGTAAAACTTTAAATTTCCTTATTACCTTAATATTAGGTATTTTTAACTTTTTATTATTTTTAAGAGAACAGTTTATTTTAAATATAAAATCAGAATTTTCAATTATGCTCTTAATAAAAACATATACATTTAACCCCATGAATGTTTTTAAAAAGTTAAGGTCGCCGCGTGGCAAGTTCAAATCATCAGCATGCTATCCACTTAGCCACGCAGGCATATTATGAGCGAAAATTTTAAATGTATATAGTAAAGAAAAAACGTTACATAAAGGATTTAAGAGCTACAGATTAAGTCTTTAGGAATACAATTTGTTGGTGTTAATTTACCTCCTCAAGGTCAAGAAGGTCACTACAGAGGAGGAGGCTACTTATTTATTCTATAAACCTCTCTCAACTCTATAACTCAGAAACACGAATCTTGACGAACAAGGCCGCTGCGCGGAGAAACGAGTTGAAAGTGAATTTGAAAAGAAATTTGAAAGTGAAATTGAAAACGAAGTGAAAGCAAAACTATAAAACTTGATATGCGTTTTAGTATGTTTTAACATTAGCTCATATGAAGTTTACGTAAGTTAGATATTTGCATACACTTTCGTAGATTTTTCTTATAAAAAAAGAGCTGCGACTCTTTCTCGCGATTACCTCGGTTGCAATGGCTGCCAAGAGTACCGTGTCAAACACGCTCTAACATTCACGCTCTAACGTGCTTATTAAGCTCCTTATTATATTATGATATGATATATGTATACATTATATGTATAAATTTATTTCTCGCACACGTATGTATATACAGTACTGTGAATAAGTTTTAGACCACTTACATTTTTTAAAAAATCCCGTAGAATTCTTCTCTAATATTTAAGTTTGTAGTTCTAAATTATAAACTTATTAAAACACATGTATTTCACACAAAATATGGAACAATTACAAACTTTTTAATGTCAAACTTCATAAAAAACTCTTAATATTTACTATGTCCTCCTTTTACCTCAATCCCAGCCAATATTCGCCGGGAAATAGATTAATACAATTTAGTTATAAAATTCTGGGATATGTTGGCCATTCTCTTTGAAGTACTTCAAAACATTCTTCAGCATTTCGGGGAGCATGTTCAACCTTCTTTCTGTCCCAAATATGCTCAATTATATTCAAAACTGGACTCTGGGGAGGCCAGGTCATCAATTCCAGTACTCCTTCCTCTGCCATTTCATTTAAATATTTTTTTGCCACTGGGGAACAATGTTTTGGGTCATTGTCCGGCTGCGAAATAAAATTATAACCTCTTAGTCTCATTACGGATGATACAGCATGGTGCCTTAGGATATCCACAAAACTTCTTTAATTCTTTTTCAAACATATTGGCGTCCTTTTGTTCCAAAAATTTCGAATTTAGACTTATCGGTGTACAGAACCCGATTAAACACTTCCTGAGCCCAATCTTTGTGTTATTTTGCATATTTAAGTCGTTTTTCTTCATTGCCACACAGTAATAATGGTTTTCGAATAGCAAAACACCCTCTTGATCCCGATTTAAGTAGGTGCCGTCTAATAAAAGAAGAGCTGACATTTTTCCCAGTTGCTGTGTTAATATCTTTTGCCAGCTCGGTTGATGTTTTTTTTAAAGATAGGGTTTTTAAATATTTATTGTCATCTTTTGTTAGCTTAGGAGGTCTACCACTTTTTTTTCTATCTTCAAGGGAACCAGTTTCTCTTAAGTTTTAATGATTTCTGTAACAGCATTCTTCGAATATCCTGTTTTGGATATAGTTGCTATAATACATCGTTTTAATAAATAAACAAACAAATCCCTCATGTTTCCTCATCAATTTTGTTTATTTATTCAAAATAATCTATTCTTTCAACTTTTCTTATATATTATTAATTAAAGTACGTTTTAAAAAAATTACATAGGAAAAAAATTGTATATATGTCTAATTATTCAAGTGGTCTAAAACTTAATCACAGTACTGTATGTGTATACAAGAAATAAATGTCTATTAAATCTTTATTATTGAGATCTTTGTAAATTTAAAAAATATATTACAACTACAAATATATTTTTGTAAATCTCTACAATTTATAGTATAAAATATCTAATAGATTTATATTGCATATAAATTTAAAATTGATAATAAAGAAATGTAGTTCTATTATTAGTATAGAAGAAGTTCGAATTTATTGATTTCAATTTTAAGTTAGATAAAGACCATTGTCATGAGCTCACAAAATAAACTTTTTCAAGAAAAATATTTTGTCTATTTGATTACCATATTTGTTAATTAAATTTAGTAATCTAAATAAAAAGATATTAATATATAGCTATATAGTTAAACTATAAGTTAACATTCGATAAGTAGAACTAAATAGTAAAGTTTTTTAGCATAAAAATTGACAACTTTCAAACTATGTTTTTTTAACCATTTTAATAATAATTCACATCCACGAATGCGTAAAAGTAGCACTTGGAAAAGAGAAATCTTTAGATGTGGACGTCCAATAAACGTTAATAAATTTCTGGACGTCCATTGGACATTTCAGGACGTAACATTTTGAACTTAGACAAATGGTACGTCATGTGTCCATTTGGAGGGGAAGAGGCTAAAATTGTGGGGCTTTTTTCTTCCCAGGCTCCATTTATTTCAATTTTTTTTTGCAAAGCGTACGTATTTGACATAAGTATAAACATATAAATGTTTAAAGTTTGCTCCATATTTGGAAGTTACCGATCAAACACCGAAAAAATACAAATCCTGCTTCTGTTTTAAAAAATCAATATTTATAGAGAAAAAAAATATCATTATAATATTTTTAATAATTCGGTTTAAAAGTTGATGAACCAAGAGCCAGTGGATCAGGAACAAGTATTACTGGAAATTTATGCTAACAAACATTTTTCCGATCCTTTATTACTTATCAAAACTTTAGAAATTAGTAAGATAATTATTATTAGGTTACATAACATTCTAACCGTAGTTAATTGCAAAGACCCAATTGGTCTGGAAAAAATCAATCAATTCTGCAACGATATGAGAAACTGTTAGAGGCAAAGGATTGGCTTAAGGTTCCAGCCTCCATTCACTAAGTATTACCCAATTATGGCAAAATTATCATTAAAAAAAATGAAGTTATCAATATATGTTGTCACCCCAAATGTTAGGGGAATAAATAAATAAATGATTATTTTTTACAATCTTTTTAATTATTTATTTTACTATCTTTTTAATTATTTATTTTACTATCTTTTTAATTATTTATTTTACTATCTTTTTAATTATTTATTTTACTATCTTTTTAATTATTTATTTTACTATTTTTTTAATTATTTATTTTACTATCTTTTTAATTATTTATTTTACTATTCATGTTATTTTACAAATAAATAAATGATTATTTTTTACAATCTTTTTAATTATTTATTTTACTATCTTTTTAATTATTTATTTTACTATTCATGTTATTTTACTATTTATTTTACTAAATTTTAATTTATCTACAGTTTTTAATTTCATCAATTTCTGTTAAAGTTCGAAAGAATTGACTGTATAAAGCTTTTACCTTACCCAAAATAAGATTCTCAGTTTTACGTAGTCATACGTCATAGTAGTTTTACGTCATAACTTTCGAACAACAAAAGGTTGTTCGATGAAAATCAAAACCTGTCGATGAGTTTGTATTAAATAAAAAAAAGAACATACTTAAGTTTGGAGTTTGCGCAATGCTTAAAAGTATCATATTTAAAACTTGTTTAAAGATACAAGTTTAAAAAAACTAGATTATAAGTCTCTATTTTATTTCATTAAGGCTTAATATCTACATAAATACAAGAATTATATTATTGGTTGCCTGTTTAAATCATATTTATAGGAAAGATATAGTTTTGAAGCGAACAAACTCGCATTGTTTTAAATCTTTCATACCGTTTTTTCTTGTTTCCGGACTTCCGAACATGAACAAAAAAATTGTTGTTGTTAACGTTTACCTGCTACTTTACCAATTTGCTTTTGTACTTTCATTGAATTTGCTTGTTGCTAATACGTTGCAATTTGGAAATACGTTTGCAATTGGGAAAATTGTGCAATTTATGGTAACACA
Organism: Hydra vulgaris; assembly: GCF_038396675.1. NCBI lineage: Eukaryota > Metazoa > Cnidaria > Hydrozoa > Anthoathecata > Hydridae > Hydra > Hydra vulgaris. The sequence continues at coordinate 16,471,529 of NC_088922.1, forward strand.
GCTTTAAGGAGACATAATGGACACAAATTTTTTTTTTACCACAAACAGCTGGAACAACAAAACTTTGTTTAATATCCCACTAGAACCATCTTATTTAACTGTTACAAAAAGCAGCTAAAAGTTCTCGTCTAGAACTACAGGAAATTGTTTTATGGTGGATATGTTTTTTGGTTATTTAAATGTAAAGAGCAATGTTGAAGATATAACAAAGAGAAAACCATTTTTAAAACTTATGAATCAGTAAATAATTTTTTCGGTTGATTGAACCACTAGAGAACCACAATATAAATTGTAGAAAGAATCTATAGATAAAGAAGAAAGTTTTGATGAGAGCTTAAAATCAGCAATGTTTATTTCTCTACAAAATTACAAAGATTTGCAAATTTATTCAAAGAATTTGTTACTTCGAAGTTTTACATTGAAATGGTGTTAAATTAATTATTCCTGAAAAATTTGCAGAAAAGATATATATATATATATATATATATATATATATATATATATATATATATATATATATATATATATATATATATATATATATATATATATATATATATATATATATATATATATACATATATATATATATAAACACACACACACATATATATATATATATATATATATATATATATATATATATATATATATATATATATAAACACACACACACACATATATATATATATATATATATATATATATATATATATATATATATATATATATATATATATATATATATATATATATATATATATATGTATATATATATATATATATATATGTATATATATATATATATATATATATATATATATATATATATATATATATATATATATATATATATATATCTACAGAGCTATATCCGCTGGGGGGGGGGGGCAGGGGCATAGACCCCCCAATAATTTTTAAAAAATATTTTATTTAAGGCCATGTCTTAAAAAAATATTTTTTTCCAATCGAAGAAACCCCAGGTCCCCCCCCCCCGCCCCCAATATCAAAATTGTGGTTATTGACTTTACAAGCAAAGGATTCTATATCCGGAGCTAAGTTTATGTCTTTGTATAAAAAGTCTTTTTTAACCATATCAAACAAATATTCCACATCACTGTTTATTATAAAAGTTTGCCATTTTTTATAAAGTTAAGCAGGTTCGCCGAGTCGTCGCGCCGTTTTCGAGTAAAAACCAAAAAACTACGGAAACGTTTCGTGTTTCCAGACTATGTATTCTTATGACTATAAATATTTCCACTGCTCAGTATTAGTTAAGGAGATATCCGAACAATTTGCATTTCTTAAAAACAAAAATTTACGTTTTTAAACTTCAATTTTTTGTGTTTTCCTCTTATTTTTGACTATTGCTGTTATGTATTTTAAAAAAGTAAAACTTAAGCTTTTCTAATATAATTTACTATTTTTTTACCTTTTTTCAACCAAAGTATTAAACAAAACATAACTACCACTAAAATTCATAAAACGCATCGGGGCAGCGTCATAAAAATAGTTGAATCAAATGTGTTAATTATTTTTATTCCAAAAATGTCTCTTATTCGAAAGTAAAAAGTCTCCTTGTTCATATCATTAAAATATTCAATAAATGGCTAAATAACTCATATTTTATCGTTCCGTAAACAGTAAAAACGTTAAAATCGAAGTTTTTACATTAGTTTTCACTCATAGCAATTTACTTCCATAATCTCTTTATGGTTGTTTGAATAAGTTACCAAAAAGAAACGTTTCAGCGTTTACATAACTTCTGCCCCATACTGGGGCGGATCCAGACCATCAGGGAATGGGGACAATTTTGCAGCAACCCCACAAATCGTATTTATATAACTTTTGTTTGAATATTACTCTTTTCTATCATACTATTATACTTATGTTTATATATATTACTCTTTGATTTTTAATTTTAATCTTTAATTCTAAGTAAACTACTTTAACTGTTAGTTGTATTTGCTGTATCTCCTTGGTGCTTTAAGCTAACTTAATAATTTTGCTTCCATGAGTTCTTATATATACTACAAGTAAACTCTAAAAATTTGAGTTTTATAGCATATACCATTGTCTCAATATTTATTGCATCGTCTTTTAACTTTTTTTTAGGTTTCGCGACCCAAAACTTGGGTCTAAATGTAAAATTGTGCTTTTTATTTCATTTTTTTTCAATGTTTTATGCAGTTTTTTAATATTTTATGAAAAAATTAATATTGTTTGGTAAAAAAACGATTTTAGAATTTTGACGATACTACCATCTTAAGGATACTAAGAGAACGATTGAACTCAAAACCGCATCAGCACCACCGCCGGAAGTTAAAGAAGAACGCCGAAGAAATGTATAAGGAAATTTTTAGAGCCTTAGAAAAAACCATAATTGAAAAAGATGATAGTTTTACCTGAAAGAATAGTACAACGACAGACAAGTCGTGAAAATATGCTTCAGATACAATGGAAGAATATTACAAGCGATCCATTTACATCCCTCTACTTGATGCGTTGATATTAGACATAAATACACGTTTTTCTAGTGAAAATATCTTCAAATCTATGCTTTAATGCCAAAAAATATTATTACACTGAATCATAAAGGTGTTGTTGAATTCTTTCTGCGATCAGTAATGTCTATGACGTCATTCTTGGACTATCCAAAACTTACCTGCACCTGAATTTACATTAGAAGTTGAAATATGGCAGTGCAAATGTATAAAGACGAAAGATGAGAAAGGAATCAAATTTATACCTACTGATCTTTCTGTTTTGTTTAATTTGTCTGACCAGGTGCCAAATCCAATCACTCACAAGTTGTTTCAAATTATCAAGTCATCTTCTGTAAGTGCTAAACGTAGCTCTTCAACCTTGCAAAAAATTAAAAATTGGATGAGAACACGAATGAAAGAAAACAGACTAGACGGATTGGCCTAACTTAATGTGCACAAACTCCAGTAAATATTGAAAACGTGATTGACCGTTTTGCAAAGTCGGGAAAACGTAATTTAGAATTTGTAATATAAGTTGTTAAAATAATCAACAAATCAAGTATGATTTTTTTATAAAAGGCTACAAATACTAAATACAAAATAAAGGTATTGCAAATCATGTAAGGATGAGGAGGAGGGAGGGCAATTGCCCCCATTGTCCTCCCTCCCCCTCCCCCTCCTCCACCATGTATCCCTCCTTAGCCCCATAGTATTTAGCTAAAACTGGAAGAATGTAGATTACAAAATCACCGAATATTTGTAAACAAAATAATACAATGAGCTTCGAGATTTTTTTAAAAAATAAACCAATCAGAACGCACATAATGCTAAACGGCATTTTTTGAAAACGATGGGGCCGAAAAGCGATATTTTTCTACGTTTGCAACGCGTTTTTAAGAAAAACGCGTTGCAGACGTAGAAACGTTTTTCTTAAAAACGCGTTTTTTAAGAAAAACGTTTCTACGTTTGCAACGCGTTTTTCTTAAAAACGCGTTGCAGACGTAGTATAAAAAAATACGCACTTTAATAATAACTATATTAATAAATAACTCGGACATCAACATGGGCCAAATTCAAAAAGGTTTTGCATTAACCATTGCAATATGTGGAATACTTTCTCTTCTCTTTGGTTTTGTATCAACTGTATGTGGATGGATTTTTGCCTCAAAAATACCAGATAATTTTCAATTTCAATCATTTGAAAGTTATGGTACAACTAGTTATTCTTTTGGAGTGTATTGGTGGGGTGGATTAGCTGTAAGTTTTTATTATGCATTTTTAAAGTTATAAATCCATTTAAATTATCATATGTTTAAGTATATAACAAAAAATCTCTTTGTTCAGGTATCAATAATCCATTTTTAAAATCATGAAAATTGAAAAAAATACAAGTTTAAATATAATTTTTCAAAACAAAATCGCATTAACATAATCGGTGACAGACTTATGAGTAGCTATATAAGTAACACCTAATGATTAGGTGTTACACATATAGTTAATGGAGTGACACCTAAATGAAATAAGAAGGCCTAAATAAATGAAAGAACATAAAGTTAAAACAATAAAAAATCCACCTCAATAACATTATCAAAATGATTTAATATTATGACTATTTTAGTTTTTAAATAGTTATGTATGCACAAATATACACAGCTATAAAACCTAAGCCTTTATTATATACACCAAGTAACTTAACATAATATTATTTATTTTTTAAATAATTAAAGTTTAAAGTTGATAAATGTTTTTTTTTTTTTAAACATTTTTTAAATATGGCAACCTTTAGATGACATTTTAAAAATTTACAAATGTTTTTTTTTTGATTATTTACTTTGTTAATCAAGCAACATAACTATTTTCAAAAAATTTTCAGGAATGAAACATGAAAATGGGAGAGTTCCAAAGCATTGATGTGTAAGGAAAAAAACTAGATGATTAAGTGCTATTAGAGCATGAAGGCACAGATAACATAAAATGATGCGACTTTGCTGAATAATGAGTCGTGTGAGAATAACTTTTGGTTGATAAAACTAGAAATTATAGCTCATTCTAGCAGCAACCATGAGTTTGTAGAAAAAAATCTAATTGTAGAAAAGAGAAAGAAATGCAACCTTATACAATGGGACTGTGGCTTGGCAGATAAAGCATGTCCAATTAGATTTATGATTGCTTTTTTGATAATGTAGAAGAAAAAAAAGTACCATTAGAAGAACCAGCCCAATTATGACTACAGTACTCCATACACAAACGAATAAAAGATTTGTAATAGTAGAGAATGGAATTACAAATAATAAAATGAAAAGCATGATGAAGAGAAGCAATCTTGATGCTAACTTCACAACGAGTTGTTTGCTTTACAATAGGTTTTATTTATGGTTCCCTTTAGAAGTCGGTAGGGAATGATAATCCAAGGCTTTAAGTAGATGACTCAGTGAGAGGGTTACCATTAATTAATAATGTCAACAATATTGCAATAGTTGTTAAATATTTGAATTTTATCAGAGCTAAAATTGATAAACCACTGCAAGTACTATGCTGTGGCATAAGAGAGATCAGATTCTAAGAAATCAAAGAGAGAATAATTTTGGTCAAGACAGAAGTTCAAAGTTGAGTTTACAGCAAGTAGAAGCACTTTAGATGTAAGATTGTCAGGAAGACCATTAATGTAGATAAGAAACAAAACAGAACCAAGGATAAAACGTCAAAGTACCCCAGAAGTTACTGATAAAGAAGAAGAGTGTTGGCCTTTGAGGATGATTTTAATAAAGCAGTTAGAAAGAAATGATTTAATAATCTCAAAAACTGCCTCAGATACACCATATGAAGCAAGCTTATTGAGAAGACCAGCATGCCAAATTTTATTGAAAGTTTCAGATATGTTAAGAGCAATAGCCTTTTCCTTGCTGCCTCTATTTAATGCACCACAACATCTTTCAGTCACAGCAGTCAGCCATAGAGTGAGAGGATCAAAAACTGTATTGGTTGTTTGACAGTAAGTTATTTGACTCAAGATAGGATGTTAGAAATTAGTCTGTAGTTAGAGAGGAGAGGATCAATAACTGTATCGGTTGTTTGACAATAAGTTATTTGACTCAAGATAGTATTATTAGAAATTAGTCAATTGTGTTATAGCCAAGTCATTCAGCGTAATGAGCATTAAAGTCACCAATAGTAGCTGCAATAGTACCAATATTGGCTGAGGGATAAAGGAAAAGGCTTGGTTAATTTGATCAGAATATATGGTTTAAAAGAAAGATTGGAAGTAAGAGTTAATCCTAGAAGATTAAGAGTAGATGACTCATCGAGTACATTGCCGTTCATAAATATAGGAAGATCTAAATTATTGCAATAACGATTGGCTTAAACAAATTGAGTTTTATCTGTATTGAAGTTCACCAGCCACTGTGAGCCCTATGCTGTAACAGAAGTGAGATCCTTTTCAGAGGAGGCTGAATAAGTGCGAATTTCATAACTGCGAATCTGCATAAGTGCGAAGCAGTTGCAAAGACTGGCATAAGTGCGAACTGGCACAAGCGCGAACTGGCATAAGTGCGCTGAAAGAATTTGCAAACATTGGCATAAGTGCGAACTGGCATAAGTGCGAACTGGCATATGTGCAAATCAATTGCAAAAACTGGCATAAGTGCGAACTGGCACAAGCGCGAACTAGCATAATTGCGCCGAAAGAATTTGCAAACATTGGCATAAGTGCGAACTGGCATAAGTGCGAACTGGCATATGTGCGAATCAATTGCAAAAACTGGCATAAGTGCGAACTGGCACAAGTGCGAACTGGCAAAAGTGCGCCGAAAGAATTTGCAAACATTGGCATAAGTGCGAATTGGCATAAGTGCGAACTTGCCATATCGCCACTTATGCCAATTTGCACTTATGCCAATGTTTGCAAATTCTTTCGGCGCATTTATGCTAATTCGCGCTTGTGCCAGTTCGCACTTATGCCAGTTTTTGCAATTGTTTCGCACTTATGCCAGTTCGCACTTATTCCAGTTCGGACTTATGCCAATGTTTGCAAATTCTTTTGGCGCACTTATGCCAGTTCGCGCTTGTGCTAGTTCGCACTTATGCCAGTTTTTGCAAGTGATTCGCACTTATGCCAGTTCGCGCTTGTGCCAGTTCGCACTTATACCAGTCGCAATTATGCAGATTCGCAGTTATGAAATTCGCACTTATTCAGTCGCCCCCCTTTTCAAGCTCAAATGCCCCCTCCAAGCAATCAGAGAGTGTTAGCTTCTTATCACGACAAGAATAAATGGTAGTATCATCAGCAAACAATGCCACCTTAGATGTGAGAATATCTGGAGGATTGTTAATGTTAGAACCTTGAGGATCCACTGAAGTTATAGAATAAGAAGAAGAGTGCTGTCCATTGAGGACAACTTTTATACTACGAATGGAAAGAAAGAATTCATTAATTTTAAACAATGTTCTGAGATATACCATAAGAAAAAAGGTTGTGGAGAAGACAAGCATACCAAACTTTTTCAAAAGCTTTTAAAATGTCAAGAGCAATGACCTCAACTGCTCCACCTTTATCTAATGCATGATAAAACCTATTTGTTATTACTGTTAGCAAATCAGCTGTAAAATGAGAAGATCGAAATCCATATTGATGGTCAGAAAGTAAGATTAGATTTAAGATGAGAAATTAAGTGATTGTTAATTAAAGATTCAAAAATCTCGCTTTGAATTGGAAGAAGACTAATGGGACAGTAGTTAGACGAATCAGATCGCTCTCCAAAATTTTTTGAAAATAAGGACAACAGATGCCGCTTTCCAGCAGGCCGGAAAACAAGGCTCTGATAAGCACTTGTTGAATAGTTTTAAAAGTATAGATAACAGCTCCGGAGAATACTTCTGCAGGAATGTAACAGGTATGTTGTCCAGGCCACAAGCTGTAGAAGAGTCTAAGCAGGAAATCACTTTAGATCAGAAGCTGGAGTGATATGAATGTCAAGCTATGGATCAACCTGTTTGTTGGCAATATCAGGTAGAACGCAAGTAATGGAATCAAGAGATGATATCGATAAAAAGTTTTAAGCAAACAATTCAGCTTTGTCTTTAGGTAAGGTGACAAAGTCTGAACCATACAAGAGAGGTGGAATTAAAGATTTGCCCTTATTATTAATACTATGAAAGATTCTCCAGAAGTCACGAGAACCTAATTTTTGAGCTGAGATACAAGATTTCTTGACCTGAGAATAGCGGGCTTTGGTGTTAGATAAAATATTTTTACAATGGTCTCTTGCAGTAATAAACAGACGTCTGTTTTCTGGAGAATTGTTTTTCTGATAGATATGGAAGTAACAGTTTCGATTGGCAATTGCAGCAGCACAGTGTGAGGAAAACCATGGAGAAGAGTGAGACCTGACCTGGAATCGTTAAGAGGGAAAAAAATATTCCATGCCAGCCTGAACCTACGAAGTTATGTAAGAAGCAAATTTGTCGACAGGAAAACTAAAGATTTCTACCCAAGGGCCATCACGGAGAAAATCACGGAAAGAATCCCAGTCAGCTGTAGTTGTAAGAGGTACGATAATAGAGGGATTCAGGTGATGAGGAAGAATGAGATATTAGTTTTAGAGAGATCAAACTGTGATCAGAAGCACCTTAGGGTGAATGTGGAGAATCTGAGCACTGACTAGGATTAAAAACAAGACATAAGTTGAGTAGAGCAAGGTTGCCATCAAAAAATCAAATTAAAATAAATGAAAGAAATATTGACATTAAAATCTTAAAACATTAAAAACTTTTACTTGTAATGTCATTTAAATGTTGCTTTTTCCCTTAATTGCCATAAATATTAGAAAATTCTTACATGTTGTTTCCCAAGTTGAAAAGGCCTTTTCAAATCTACTGTAATATCTTATGGATGCAAAAAGTGAAGAAATTAAAAATCATTGTAGAAATAGTCATTAATCATAAAATAATTGACATTGCATCGTTACAGTGAGTCTAAAAACTTTTAAGAAAAATGAGTTTCTAAAAACACAGCTGAATTCTAAACTGCTTTGTGAGACCATTTAGAAGTTTCCGGAGACTTAGACCTCTGCAACATAGAGGTCTACTGCCTTGGCTGTTAATGTGTTTAGTTTCTAACTATTTTGTTTAGTCTTCTCACAGGTCATCTGCATAAAAATCAGACTAAGAAAATATCAAACCATGTTTTGCATAAAGTCATTTGGATCAAATCACGTTTAATGAGGCAAAAGATTTTGTACCAGGACTTTAAAATAATGGAGTCAATTATCGCAAAGGTTGGAAAAGAAATCTATATTCATGTGCAGGCGGAAAAAATGTTTATATTTTACAGGTTGACTATTTGAGTTAGGGATTGAGAAAGACAAAAGTTGTGGGCTTTATTGCCTGCAGAATCACTGACACTTGAGCCAAGCGATTCAGTGAAATCAAATTAGTCTCACATAGAGTAGTAGTAGTAGTCTGTAGTAGGTCTGGTGAACTTTGCAAGAGATAAGACTCAACAGAAAAAAAGTTACTTCGATGACCACAAATATTAGTGAATGATAGGTTTAGAGAACTTGGTGATGATGATGGTTTTTTTTTTGTTTTATAGTTTTTGGTACTTTTTTCATTTTTAAATTTTTTAAAGAACTTGACTCAAAGCATAGATAGTACTCAAAACACTGTTTAATAGCCTAAGCAATTGCCTTATTACTATTAATAAAACCTAAGCTGTAACAAAGGACTCCAAATGTGGCCTTAGCAATGCACACTAAAAGTACAAATAACAGGCCTTGTTAAGAAGCGTTACGAAGCTCGCATTGCTTGCGAAAAGGCGATTTGCCTACGCCTTCAGCAGTTTTGCGCTACGCAAAAACTATCTTTTAGAATATTTAAATTATCTTTTCATTGTCATTAACCTGACGTTAATTCAGAAGAAATAAAGTTGTAAGTAAAAGCATTTAACCGCAATTGTAAACTAATAGATTTTTTGTTAAAGAAACAGTTTGTTTCATAATTTTTTTTGTTGTTAAAAATTAGTTAAAAAAAATAAAGTGTTTTAAGTTTTATCTTAAGGAATTAAATATATAAATTCCTTTTAAATATAAAAATTATTTTTAGTCATAATAGTTAAAAAAATGCACGATTTGATTTTATGTAAATATTTTATTAATAAGATATTTTGTTTATTGTTAATTCAATAACGTAAAGTTTTAATGACGTTCATTTAATTTATGAAAATAAATTATGATCACTTATATGTTATCGGTCTCTGATAAATAACAAAAAAAAACTCTTTATTGTTTAAAAACATTATGAAAAAAAGTTCACAAATTAAATAAGAAAAAATTTATTAACAGTTAATAAAATAACCAAAAACCAACTGTAAAATCATAAGAAAATAAACAAACATAATTTTATGTTGCATGAAAAAAATATTTTTTTCAAAATAAAATTTAATTCATATTTGGAAAAAATAATAAAAATGATTTTTTAAATAAGAACTTTATTTGTAACTTTTGTTATAATGAGAAAAAAACAAACTGTTTGTATGATTTTTAACGCGTTAATAAAATAACTTAAATTACAATGCGGTACTTGAAAAGATGCTAGTGACACAATATACCTTCTAACGATGCAAAATATATTTGCTATGTTAAGTTACTTAGAAATGCGTTACGCGTTTTTGCTACACAGCAAAATCTCGTAACAAGGCCTGAAATAGGGACACCATCCATGCACAACATTGCACTGTTAATACTTTGATATTTATCAGCTGTTGATGAAATCAGCCTCTCTGAAAGCTACCACAGAGTTCAGGAAACCTTACTACCAGCCAGCCTCAGAACCATAAAACTGAGCTTTAGAGCTGTACCCTCGTTAGGAGATAATAGAATGAGTTGCTTAGTCATGAAAACAGAGACACAAGCAAAACCCATGCATTGAGTCAAGAAGATCCAGCATTCAACATCCTAAACTGGAAACAATGTATTAAAAATACATGCACTAGCCTAATAGATAAAGAAAGGGTGCAAGGCTGGTCAACAGATAGAATCTATTTACCTCTTAAGTCTTTGCCTAGTAAGCATTCTACAAAACAGTAGCCAGATGCATTTAACATCTGCCCAAGATGAAGTAGTTAAAATGATTCTAAATTTATGCTCAGACCAAGCATGTGGTTATTAGAGTTTTTGCAAATCAAAGTATAATACCCATCAACTCTGAGATATGAAAATAAAAAAGCCAAATTCATATTAGTCTCACAGAGAGCAAGTAAATCTGGTGATTTTTGCAAGAGGTAAGATTCAACCAATGAAAAATTACTTCGAAAACCCTGAATACCTATAAAAGATATATTAAAACAGTTAGATAGTGGTAATGATTTTTGTATTTCAATTTTTAAGGTACTTTTAGCCATGTTTTAAGTTAAAGATAACTCCATAGCTGTAAGAGCCAGATGCTCAATCATAGATAGAGCATGGTACCTCATTGAGATGCGCCGGGTACCTGGTTCGGACCCAGGGACCTGGCACATCTTTATGAGGTAATTCCGTGGTTATACCGGGTACCCAAAATCGGCCATTTGGGTAATGTACCCGGCACCGGTATCTTTAAATTATTTTTAACAGTCATAACCTTTAGGGGCCATCCATAAAGTACGTACGCAGGTATTGGGGAGGGGGGTTACCAAAAAGTGTACTAATGTGTACAAGGGGTGGGGGGTGTTAAAGACAGTGAGTACGTACGCGGTTTGACTATCTCTCCTATAAAAAATCAGTATTATATTTTCTTTTTCTAAATTCGGTTACAACTCTTTTTTATATCTCTTTATAAATAATAAGAGAAAAAAGAAATCGAGAGATAATTGGTCCAAATGTTTTTTATTTTTTGCAATGTAATTTGATTGGAAGCGAGATGAGAAGCAAAAAGAGGTTAAATAAAAGCATTTTATTTTTAATTATGCAACGTGGTTCATTTCTCTTAAATGAATTTAATATTTTTATTTTTAAATATAATAAAAAATAAGCTAATATTATGATAAAATTGCTTTTAAGATTGGGGTTTTTAGTTCATTAAATGAATTTAAAGCCCCCCTTTTAAATGAATTTTAAGAATTTAAAAAAGGGTTTTAAGGCAAAAATATTTTTCACTTAAAAAAACGATGACCATAATTGTAAAAAATAGTTATTTTAATGCAGATAGAAACCAATACTTTTTATTATGCAAGCAAGAACAATTAATTTGAGTTAACAGCAAAACGATAACAATAAAAACTTTTTCATTCTATTCGAAAACTGAAAACACCAAATTAGAAAGAAAAAATATATATTTATTATTACCAAGATGCCACACGGATTTGTAGAGAATGAGAAAAAATATCTTCAATTCATTGAGTTGTATAAAAAAGCGTATTCAACGCTTGAAAAACAAAAGCAGTATCAGCACGCACAGGAGTTGTGGAATGTAGTAAAAAATGATCAATCCTTGTATGAAAAAATAGTAAACAAGTTAAAAGTGAAAGCAACAAAATTGAAAGGATCGATTATGTCATTCTGGGAAAATGCCTTTTCACCACCTAGCAAAAAAAAAAAAGAAGATATTCATCCAATGCCGTCTTCATCAAATGAAACGCCTAAATACTACTACGATAGAGCCTGCAAGCATTGAACTTGGTAAGCTAATTTCTGTAATATTTTAAAACATTTTTTATACATTGAGTTCAACCAAATTATAAATCAAACTATTGTACGACTATAGAGCAGTCACATAAACTTATTTATCATTAGCCACTAGACCTATTTTCTTTATCCAAAATAAATCGATTAGTATCAACTGCCAAGAATTTATAATCATTTTTCAGTATTTTTTAATTTAGATTTAACATCCAACAACAATAAAAGAAAATCCGGCACAAATTAGGAGTCAAACGAAAATCTCAGATCTTGAATTGCAGCGTTCATCCTTGATAATCATACGGACTCTGATTTGTCTACCATATCAACGGAACAAATAAACACTGTGAAAGAAAGCATAAGAAAAGAAAATACAAAATTGGACAGGTAAGATAATTTAATTGTATATAATTTCTTTATTAAACATTTCGTTTTATAATGTCTAACTATCAGGTTTCTAGTAAATATCAAGAGATATTAAATAGCGCTTAATTGTTCGTATAGAAAAGCGTCTTGGCCAAAAAAATATTTTTCAGACAGAAATTTTCATAATCTTTTTGTCAATAATAATTTCTAGTATAGACTAGTAAACCTTAAGTATAGAAGTTTTTATAATGAAATCAAAGATTTTCAGAAATTTTGTTTTCAGATTGATTCGTGAATCGGCTCGTCAAAGAAAACAAGACAAAAACTTAAAGAGAGTATTGAAACTGTGTGTCAGAACAACCCTGAAGCTTCAAGTGCCTTGAAACAGTTTATTTAAAACCATTTTGGACGACCGCGCCTTGAAGTTGATCAACCAGAGCTTTCATCAACAATTATAAAAATTGTGCAGAACTCATCAGCAGCTGACGAACGTCAAAGAACAAACTGCCTTCGTAGCGTCTCCACTTTGGATGACCTTCAGACAGAGTTGACAAAAATAGGCTTTACCTTGAGTAGGTGTGGTCTGTACCTTTGTCTTTTACCACGACGTGGAAACACTTCTGAAGGAAAAAAACATAACACTGGAGCCATGTCAACATGGCTCCAGTGAAGCTATTATGTCCAGAAAATTCAATGCGAAAAAAAAACAATGATAGAATGTTTGCAAAGTCATTTATTGACGACATGTTTGAAGTTTGCAAATTATTTGAACCAAAAGCTGTGCTTTTCATTTCCAACGATGATAAAGCCAGGGTTCCATTGGGACTTGCTGCAGCAAGCCTTCAGGCGTCATTGCTGATGCATATGGAATACAAGGTCAAACTCATGGATCACGACTTTGTTGTTGGCCCACAACACAAATTGACTATATCCGTGTATGGCATATGCGAAGTTAACAAAACTGAAATGTATCTTACAGTGGGGACACTTTCATATGCATAAGAAGTGGGAAACATGATACATCAAATGCTTTTCACATGCTTTTGATGTTAGAGAGCTTTTTAAAACCAAGTTGGTTGAACGTAGACCAATTATGTTAATGGAGACTGATGGAGCTCAGGATGAGGCACCCCGCTTCCCTAAAACCTTAGCAACTAATGTTGATCTCTTCCGCTTGCTTGATTTAGATGCCCTTCTTCATGGTGTAAATGCAGCTGGGCTTTCAGCCTTTAGCCCCGTCGAAAAAAGAATGGGACCTCTTTCTCATGATTTGGCTGGAATAATTCTTCCTCATGATTATTTTGGCAACCACCTTGACTCTTCAGGAAAAACAATCGACCAAAAATTGGAGCTAGAGAACTTTCAAAAAGCGGCTACCATTTTAGTCTAAGTTTGGAAGAAAACAGTCATTGATGGGTATTCTGTTAATTGCCAGGCTGTACCAGTTGGAAAAGCATATGAACCACCTACTCCTGATCCTGTTTGGGTAGAAAAACATTGTCAGCAATCGCGATATAGCCTTCAAATCGTAAAATGCCAAGACAAGTCATGCTGCACACCATTTTAAACAAACTGGATGAAAAACCTCCCCCTATGTTTCATTCCATTTCCAGCCATTTATGAATACTGCGAGAATGGTTATAAAGCAATAGAGCTGTCTACATATTTTAAAAACGTATCAAACCAATCAACATTTGCACCACTGACACATCGCCTTTTGCTACATGATATACCTACGGAAGGATTAAAATACAAAATAATACCATTTGATCTGTATTGCCCATCGATGAAAGAAAAGCTATCAAACGGAGTTTGCATTAACTGCAATAAATATTGGCCAAGTGAGGCTGCAATGAAACAGCATAAAAAAGCACATAAAAAACAAAAAAAACGATTGAATTGGAGAGTGAAGAGAGTGTAAGTGAAAGTGAATATATTAATAAAAGTGAAGATGTCAGGAGGAGGTTGTCGATAAAAGTATGAAAGCTGAGTTCATGCCTGTATTTGATAATATGTTCGACTTATTTAAGTCACCATTTGTGGAAGTATAAAATATAACATACTCACAAGAATCCTTTTTTATAATATTATTCTTTATTAACTTCCCGGTTTTTAATTAAGTACAGAGAAATATTGAAATAACTAGATATTTTTTGGTTTTTAATGTTTTATAGCAGCCGTGGCGCAGTGGTTAGAGCATTGGACTCGTAACTCAATGGTTGCGGGTTCGATCCACGCTCGAAGCAAATAAACGTTATCGGTAAAGTTGGAAACTGAGAGCTAACTTAATAAATGATATTCTTCTCGTGGCGGTGCTCTGTGATAAGACCATTACGACTTTTTAGAGCACCTAAATAACTAAAAAAAAAAGTTATGCATTCAGGAAGGGGGGCTTTATTTTGAAATAAATAATGCCTATGTACGCAAGGAGGGGGGGTCGTCAAAAGCGTATAAGGGGGGAGGGGGGTTCAAAATCAGTACTTTTACTGCGTACGTACTTTATGGATGGCCCCTTAAGTGCTGTAACTAATAAATAATAAAAATAATAAACACATTTTGTTTTAGTATTACTTTAAATTGTGTAGAAATATTAATCAGATGAAAAATAGTGCTTCAACCAATAAACCTTTTGATAGTTTCAGGAGTTTGATAATTCCTATGTACTAAATCTAGACATGTCTGGCTTAAATTACGTTTTTGAATATATTTTGCTATATTACATTGCAAAATGTTGGTAGTAGATAATATTGAAAAAAGAAAACTGATTTATACAGATATAAAAACCGTAAGGTAAAACGAAATAATATAAGAATAAAAAGAAATAAAAAAAGAAAAAAACATACAAGATAGATTTTTCACAATTTTAATTGCGAAAAATGAATGAAAGTTTAATAGTTTGCATAGGTCATTTTTAAATAAGGTTTTTGCTAAATGATTGTTTGCGATATATAAACGTTTAAACCAATGACCTTTTAACCAACATATGCGATTTTCAACTGAATTTTTTTCCAATAAAGTTTGGGAAGTTGGAAAAAACTTGACCTGGCAAGTAATTAAGTTATAATAATTAAAGCTTTAAATTTAATTGCATTACAATGAAAACTCCTTATCAATGCTATGTTGCGTTATTTAATTTCTTCAAAGTTTCACAAATTTAATTTAAAAAGTGTTTTATTGCAATATATTAGTATATAGTCAGTTATTTGGTAAAAACAAAGTTCAGAAATGTTTCCCCTCCAAAGTTTACATAAAAGAAAGAACTAAAATAAATTATTTTTTTATCTAAAAAAAAACTTTTAGTTAAAGAACCTGTTTACTCTTTAAATTTGATAATTAAAAGAAGATAAAAGTTCATTCATAGAAAAACAGAAACATTTGTTTACATTTACCCAAAATGTTTTATAGTAACAAAATTTTTTTGTTATATTTTTATTATTTTAGCTGCTTGTTCCTGGCATTCTTGGAATTGTAGTTGCATGCACAAGAAATGTTTGTGCTGTAAGTTTTTTTTTATATACATCTACTAGAGTCAAATTAAGTGATCACGAGTTACAACATCTAAAAATATTTCTGGTCATTAAATGCAAATTGAAGTGGGAGTATGCAGTATTTTGGGAAGGTCTCTAAACTAAAAAAAAATATTTTTAAAGGCCCTTTTATCAGTTTAAGGAGCTTTTTTTTTTAACTCTGATATCAACATAATGCCCCACCACCACTATGCACACACACACGGCCACCAAAAATTTATGGATCCGTCACTATTGAATTGGTTATAAAAACAGAATTTACAGTTTTTAGAAAACTATGAGTTTAAAGACCAGAAGCATTTCCAGATATCGCAATTCCCTATCACTTAATTCGAGCCCTGATCTATTTTAACTCATCAATATAACTTTACCCTAAAAATACCTGGGAATATTAGGCATAATTATGCTAAAACTTGTATAGTTTGTATTTGTTTGTGCTTTATGTTTGCATAGTTTTATTTGTACTAAATGCTTGTATAATTACATTAGTATAGTAATGTTATGTAACATTTCTTTGTGTCATATGGGTGTACAATTCGAAGCTTGCCTTCTTTGTTTTGTTATAGGCCAAAAAGTCAGCATAATATTTGCCACTATCTACAGACTTGATAATTTGTTCAAGCACTTTTTATTCCTAAGAGTTTTATTACATGACGTCATTAATATTTTTGTTTGTTTACATAATTAATCTTTTACACAAACAAAAAAATCAGACGCCATGTATTAGAACTCTTAGAAATAAAACACGCTTAAATAAATTATCAAGTCTGTAAATTGCAGCGTATATTATGCTGACTTTTCGGCCTACAATAAAATGGGGAAAGTAAGCTTTGACCAAAATAAAAAAGAATAAATGCATACCATAAAAGTTTTTTATGGTATGCATTTATTCTTTTGTTTTAATTTAGCCCAAACATTTTTTTTAATCATTCTCTTTAATATGAACACAATATGTCTCAGAGGCTTGGGATCCTTTAAAATAAAATTTAGAATAACTTGCATTGCTTATTTTAAATTTTTTTGTTAGAGTGTTTTAAATTTTTAACATATGTTTAACATTTTATTCATTAAAAATATGTTTAACATTTTATTCATTGTTTTATTCATTTTGTTTTATGATATTTGTAGATGGTTGCTTTTTTGATTTTTAATATAATTGGCATGCTTGCTGCGATTGCATGTGTTGTTGTTGTTATACTCATACTCGTGATTTGGATGGCATTAGGAATAGATGATAACTCTTGCAGATCTGTTTTAGAAACCTGTACCTGTTTTGTTGATGATAAACGTTCATTTACAAGTAAGTTTTTTGAATTATGAAAAGACGGAAAAAATTAAAATGATAAATTTTTCATAAAATATAAATGTTTGTAGCGAAAAAAACCAGACCGAAGAATCTTTTTTTAAAAAAAAATCTTAAAATCACAATTGTGTGTTTAAATTTTAATAAGATTTTAAATAAATACATTTTTTAGGTGAAATGAACATTATAGTTTAACAATATGATCTGTTCTGATCGTTTATTTGCAATTTTTCTTAATCATAAGCTCTTTCTTGGTCGGAATTCTAGTATTTTTTGTGAAAATTGATAGAAATATTGTGTTTTGACAACTATATATAGTTAATATACATCAGAACTGATTAGAACTAGGATCAATAGTAAACTAAGGAACTTTTATAAAAGATTTTAACTATATTTATGTTAATGCTGATGAGCGGAATTGATCTAAAGACTCCAAAATAGTGTTTTTTAGAATTACTATTACGGTTAATAAAAAGGTTTTAAAATTTTATATTTAAAGAAAGAAAAGTTTCTTTAAATATTAACCTGAAGCAAAATAATATTATATTATTATATTATACTATTTAAAGCTCTTGTTTGGGCATAATACACTGATAAAACCATACTAATTCCACATAAAAGAATTTGAATAATTTGTAAATCGCCTTAACTACACCCAGTGACCAATTTTTTTTATTATCAGGGTTTGAGGAAACATAAATATATCATAAGTAATGGTTAAACAATAAAAAATAAATATTTTGGTGCACCACATCAAGATTTTTGTTTCATTGTTTTGAATGTATTATGTATTTATTTCAATGGTCTTATAAAACTTGATCCTGAATTTTCTTCTAATTTTATTTTACAAAAGTCTAAAAAACTAACAGAAAAAAACTTAACTAGAAAAAACAGTCTTGTTCCTAAGTTTTTATTTATTTGATGTGGTAAAGTTTTTAAGTTATGGCTGGAGCACAGTGCTCCCCTGCAACTCTCATGATAAATTTAGTTTAGTTCGATTTTTTAAACTAGTTATCATGATCAGGTTTTAAAATTTTGAATTAATTTTAAAATTAAAAAGCCAAGTGTAAAATTTATTGATTAATTAAAAATGTTACTTTTCTTTAAATATTTTTGAAAAAATGACATTGCATACAAAATTTTTAATTATATATCTGAAATAAAACGTAAAAGTTATCATTCTTGTGATGAGTTCTAGTAACAAGAATAAATTAAATGATAAGTATTTTTTTACATGGCTGAAATTAAATTTCTTATTTTTTTCTGGAGTTTTTTTTTACATTAGGAAGAAACAGTTACTTTATATTTGGCTTGGTCGGGAAGTGGGAGCGATCGCTCTCGATTACAGACCACGGAAATAATAATTCCAAAATAAAAATAGCCCCTGGCTCTGAAAAAACCAACAAGATTCTAATAAAACTAATTGCTAGTTGTAGTTTTATTTAAGCTAAATTATTTTATAAATAAAAAAATTAGTTTTTTTAATAACTATTTTATGCTTTGCATAGTTTAAAAAGTTTAACATATTTGAAACAATTATTCTTAGTAAGATAAACAAATGAAATAATTAAATCACTGAGTTACTGTAGAAATTAAATTAACTAGTTAGAAATCAACTAAAAAGGTTAAAAATACTTTATGAAGAGGAAGCGGAAGTGCTTCGTAATACTGCGGATGATGTTTAGTGAGTGGGCTTTTTAATTTTAATTAGTAATTAAAACAGAAAAAAGTAACTTTCAGTTTAAGTATAACGAGTTTGTAAGTATGGCAACTGAAATTGGCAACTGAAAGAAGCGAACATTATTGGAATTAGTAAACCAATATCTAAGAATTTAAAAACTTTTCTTTATATATAATAACTTTCTCTCACTCTCCATATATATACGTAAATATATATATATATATATATATATATATATATATATATATATATATATATATATATATATATATATATATATATATATATTTATACATATATGTGTGTATACATACATATACATTTCAACAGAATACTCTAGAACTTTATTTCGCTTAGTCAGCATATTTTTGGAACTAATAGAATTAGTTTCTTTGTAGATTTTAAGGGTTTTTAGTGTTCACAAATATTCTTTTTATTCTTCAGCACCAAGATGTTTTGAGAAATTCAAGTTTTTGTATGATTCCATGTATGCCTGTAAAACAAAAATTTTTTGTTTTACGGACATACATAAACTTAAATGTTCTTAAAACGACTAAAGAATCTGTCCAGTTTTTCACAACTAAATATTATTTCGGTGGTTAGTAACCAAGAGCGATTGCTCCCACTTCCCAACCAAGCCTGATAATTATCCATATTAAATTCAAAATTTGACAAATAGAGAGATCAAATTGAAAAATAGAGAGACTCAAGAGATAAATCTGATGAGATTAAATGAAGTTGTATTTTGTCTTTGTTAAAATTTTATTTTATTTTTAATAAAACTTTTGGAGATACAGTAGATATTTGATGGAACCGCAGTGGCAAGTTTGCATGACTTTGGTGTGAGGGTGAATGCTTACTTGAAAGTATTGTAAGAAGAACATTTAAATTTATTGCTGATGGTTGCAGATAAAAGAAAATGAAAGAGTTCTAAGTTTTTATTTCTACAAAAGTGCTTTACCTTGATGAGCCTCCAAAGACATTAGTTGAATGCAACATCCCATCTCCATAGCTTCACTTTGTATTGTATTAGGTATAGTTCGATCTTTGTTAAGATTTTACTTTCTCTCTGGCCTCAGTTTAATTCATGGCTAAAGAGTAATTCTTTCATGCTGCAATGCTACCATTGAATTATAACATGTTTAGTTAATGACCGGGGTTAAAATTTGACCAGGGCTGGAATTGGGTTTGATAAAATAAAGTCTGTGATAAAATAAAGGTTCGTGATTAGGGCTGCATTAACACTAGATAAGATAAAATAAAGGTTTGTGATTAGTGCTGCATTAACATTTATGCATCCAAAAGTTTTTTTTTTATTCGATATTTATATTATATATATATATATATATATATATATATATATATATATATATATATATATATATATATATATATATATATATATATATATATATATATATATATATATATATATATATATATATATATACAGGGCTTGTGATGAAGCGAGCGCGATCGTGCTCAGCTCGTAAAACGCACCCGTAAACGTTATTTTCAAACATTCTAGGCGCGATAAACAACGCTCATTCAGCTTATAACGAGCGTATAAAATAACGCTCGTCCAATAGTTCAAGATTATTTTTTTATTTTCATAAAATATTTAAAATAGATTTTTTATTAAAGATATTCTGTTATCAAACAACTGATATAAAATATAAAAAGCACAACGTCGTTCTCTTTTGCACTAACGTAATGAATGAGCAGTTTAAAGTCATTAATCGTCACTAATTTCAATAATGGAATGTGCACGTGGAAACACAATGTGAATACAAAAATGCGCAAATAAAATAAGAATAGAAAATTAGAAAACCATTATAAGAAAATTAAAACTGCGGAGTATTTTTAATCTTGTGAAAATATCAAGTAAAATTTATTTGATTTATTGTTTGTAATATTCCGCACATCGTTTATAATAAAAATAAATATTAATAATAGAGTAAATTTTAAAATTAGTTTTTGTTCATAGTATAGATTTTTTATTAACTATTATTTATTTTAACTCAAATTTAAAATGATTCTGTTGTTTAGAATGTTCGCAATTAAGGACATTCGAAAAGAAAACTAAGTAATGATGTCAATATTTATTAAATGAAAAGTTATTATTCTTATTTATTATTGTTTCAAATTATTCTTGTGTTATATTTTTAAGATAAAAAAACGTAATTTAAAAAAGAAATTTTAGAAAAAAATTAAATAATTAATTTAAATAAAAAAAATCAAGAAATATAAAAACCATCAACCCTTAATTAAGTTTACAGAGTATCATTTTAAAATACATATATCAAAACAACGAAGCAAAACTAAGTCACTAAAGTATACTTCAATACTAAATCAATAAGAAGTTGCGTTTTTGTTTGATATTATTTTTTTATAACATAAATAGTTAAAAATAAAATCGCGATCTTACAATATACAAGAAGTTTGGAAGTATAAAAATCTCTTTTGTTGAAGTAGTTTCATAACTGTGATACTAATTCAAACATTTTTTGACGAAAGAATTATGTAACAAATAAAAAAAGATATAAAAAAGAAAAAGCTTTTTATGAGTATCGCCTTTAGCAATTTTCATGATCGCACTCGCCGACGTTATCTCGAGCGCACATAATCACGCCCGATGAAAACATATTCTAATTTGACGAGCGCGATATAACACGCTTGACGATTTTTTTCATCACAAGCCCTGTATGTATATATATATATATATATATATATATATATATATATATATATATATATATATATATATATATATATATATATATATAATGATTAGAGATTAAAGTGCCATAGCTCGACAATAATCACAAATATGATGAAATGATTCAGAAGCACTAAAAAACAAGCATTTATTTAGGTTGAGTAGGCAGCTTTGAAAAGTTCGGTTTTTAGTCTTTGTTTTAAATGCTTCTAACAATGTTGAATCACAGGTTTTTTTACTTAGATTATTACAAGTTCGTGGTGCAAATGTGTAGAAAGATTTTGTACCAAGCGATGTTCTTACTTAACGATGTACAAGATGGCAACTGTTACGATCTTTTGTTGGGGAGCTGGGAGGTTTTAAATTTTAAGAGATTGAAAAGGTATGCAAGAGACTTGGTTGATATAGTTTTATAAATTATGACAGACATCTTGTAGATTATTCTCAGACATATTGTTAACCAATGGAGTAATTAAAGCAAATTTTCTTGAAGCATTATTTTGAATACGTTAAAGTTTGTTTAGATTTTTTGAGAAGTTCCAGATAGAGGACTGTTACAGTAATCCAGTCAAGAGTTCAAAATTCCACAAGCAATCATTTTTGCTGCACTTTTGGTAAGAAAAGGACGAATATAATGAAGTGCATGAATATGGTAATTGCAGGATTTTACAATATTCTTTATGTGCTGGTCCTTAGAGAGTGTTGAATCTAAGGTAATACCAAGAACTTTTACCATATTTGATGGTACAAGAGTTGCACCTGAAAATAAAAATTGTGTTTCATCTTTAAATTTAAATATTTGTTTACTAGTTCCAAATAAGACAGCTTCTGTTTTTTTTGGATGAAGCAGTAGTTTATTTTCTAGAAACCATGTAGTGACTGCATTTTGCATATTGAGCTATATTGTTTATGTGGTCTATACCTGGTCTTATGGTAGTATACAGTTGAGTATCATCAACATATTGATGGTGATCATAAAGCAAGCTTTTTTAGAATTTTGGAAACAGTGGATTACAGGTGAGATTGGTAGGTGTAGATTGGTAGTTCAGATTGGTTATCAGGTGTAGATTGGTAGGATCAAAACCAGTTAGATCTGGGTTTTTGGGAATTGATGTTATTTGAGCAATCTTGTATGAGGCTTGGAAAATTCCAGAATTAAATGATAGGTTAGCTAGGTGAGCAATAATAGGACTAAAAACTTCAGCACAAGATTTTAGGATGTCAGTAGGAATAAAATTGAGTGGTGTCTCAATGTCTTGAGTTTAAGATTTTTGATTATTTTAGAGATATCTTAAGGTCGGCAAAAAATTGCCGACCTTATGCCCGATGTCTCTGTTTTATGGTTAGGCCTTTGTATCGATTTTTTTTTTGCCTACATGATGCCGACCTCTAAAAGATTAAGGTAATATACAGAGTTTATAATAAATGATTTGTTTATTAGTACATATTTTCTTACTGGTTCAATTCAGTTGTACTTTTATATTGTTAATCACTTATCTTACCCAAGCTTTTTATAGGTGGTAATTCTGTTTTACCATTTAAATGTGCATATCATGTTTGAAGATGTCTTGTTCGAAGGGCGTATTTGTATTGTACCCTTTTGTTTACCTACCTTATACAACCATTAAATAGTTATTTTTTTCAACCATAAAAAATGAAGTGAAAACTGATTTTTTCTAAGACAGCAGCAAACTAAAGACTTATAACATAATCAGAGAATCCATTTCCAAATCTTTTAAAAGGAGAAATTGACATTTATCAAAAGCCATCAGTCTATGATTTGTCATAAATGGAAGCTGCATTATAAATGGGCGCTGTACTACCACTACACTACCGCTTATAATGGGTGATGCGGAAGTTATCAGACAAATCCTAATTTCATTATTTGAGCATAATAATTAGTTTTTGTGGTTTTATGCGTAGGCATAATTGTTCTATAAAATATAAACTTTATTATTTGAAACACAATTACTTAAAATGAGGTTAAATGCAGCTGAACGAGAATCTTTTCGAAAGCGGCTCAAAATGTTTTTTGTAAATAAACCTAATATATATAAAAAAAAAATCGTAAATCATTTTGAAACGGAAGGACTTGCTCGAAGTACAATATATGATAACCTAAAAAGACTTGAAACTATTCAATCCTTTTCTGATAGAAAGCAACCAGGTCGTCTGACATCCTGGACTAGAGAAAAGAAAGCCGAATTAACGAGACTCATCAACAATCGAAAAGGGGTCAGTCAGAGAAAAATAGGTATTAAATTCGGTGTAAATCAATCGACAATTGGTCGTCAGTTAAAAAAAAAGAATATTAAATATAGAAAACGTGAAAAGACTCCAAAATACACTATAGAACAGCAAATAAAGGCAAAAAAAAGAAGCAGGAAACTAGTTAACCAACTCTATTACACAAAATCGCTTCTAGTCATCGATGACAAAAAATACTTTTGTTTTGCAGCGGACAATATGCCTGGAAATTCTGGATACTACGCAAACAACAAAAAGACATGCCCAGAAAGTGTTTGTTTTATAGGAAAAGAGAAATTTCCAAAAAAATTATTAATGTGGATAGCCATATCTGACCGTGGTATGTCCGAGCCATTGTTTCGCACTTCCAAGGCTGTAGCGATCAATTCATCAATCTATATTAATAAATGTTTAGAAAAACAACTTCTTCCATTTATTCACAAGTATCATGGAGACTTTAACTATTTATTTTGGCCAGATTTAGCAAGTTCTCATTATTCTAAAGATTCTCTAAATTGGATGCGCCAATATGTCTATTACGTTGATAAAGAATCCAATCCCCCAAATGTGCCTCAAGCACGACCAATTGAAAATTTTTGGGGACATTTGGCACAGAAGGTTTACAAGGGAGATTGGCAAGCTTCAACAGAGCAAGTTTTGATTGATCGCATTAAACTAAAACTACAAGAAATTGATTTAAACTTTTTACAGTCGCATATGAAAGGCGTCATAGCAAAATTGAGATCAATTGCAGATGGTGGTGTTTTTTCATATAAAAAATAATATATTTTTATTAAAAGATAAATGCTTTTTTTAAAAAACATATAATCGTAGTTTTTTTTTTATTTATAAATAAGTTATTGACGTTTTTATTTTGTCCGATAACTTCCGCATCACCCGTTAATATGTATGAATAATTTTTTTTCTAGTGAACGCTAGTTGCGAAACACTATCAAGTATTCAACCTCTTCTTTTGACAATAACTATTGGAGTAGCACTATCTGGATTTGTCGCATTTATAGCTTCCTATGTCAGCTGTTGTTCGCTGTGTAACACAGAACAGGTTTTTTTTTAATTTTTAATTTTTTTTGTCTACTGTAACAATTTTGATTATCTATACAATTATTCTTTCAAGGTTTATCCCGGTATGGTTGTTGTTCGACAGCCTCCTAACATGGTCGTTATGGCGAATACTCAGTTCAATCAGGTTCCACAAGCACCTTATTACAACCAGCAAATTCCTTATGGAGGCCTGCCTCCCGTTTACTCCTCAGTACCTGTGACTTCCTACGATCACTATCCTACCACTGATAAAGCTGTATTGATTGATAATGGAGTTGTCTAATTTTTATTGTTTAAGTAAATATATTTATGATTAATATTGTGATTGTAGTATTGGTAGGAACAGAGTTGCATATTTATTGTAACTCGAACATTTTTTGATGATATTTTTTTGAGTTTTACTCTTTATTGCTTTAAGTTGTGTATGTTAATGTGTAAATAAAGTTGTGTTAGTAGAAAAATATTCAAATCAAAGTATAATTCAATGTAATCTGATATACATAAAATTTAATCTCGAAGATTGTTTCAAATGTAATCTTAATTTTTTTTAATTTGTAGTTTATATTTTTAATACAGTTAAACATTTTTTAGTAAGTACACGTTCATTTTAGTGAGTGCACATTTTAGTCAAAATTTTGATTTTTAAAACTTTTTATTAAGTTTGTTTTTAAAATAAAAGCTCTATTTTCTTTATTAGGTTTGTGATTTATATTTTGTAATATATATTTTTAAAACGTCTAAAATCAGCATTTAAAAACAAACTTTTAATTTTTATTTTTACGAATATATGATTTTTCACAACACTTTCCTTATTACTTATAAAATAATTAAGGTAAAAGCGCACGCAAAATGATTTTGTAAAATAAATTTATTTTTTACTTAATATATCGCTAAAAAGTTGCTAAAAGCCTACTGAATATTAGAGGAGAATTGAGTTTGGAGAGTGGAGTTGTACAAATCTGTGAGAGTAGCGTTGTCGTCGAGCGCTAGCTTTGTAAGCGAGAATTGCCGATTCAGCAATTAAAAATCCTTTTTTAAAATTTTTGAAAATTAAAAAGGGATTTTTAATAATTATTTACTAATTATTAAAGGTCAAAAAATGGGGTAAAAGACAATAAAGATTTTTCAGCGACCGTTCATAATTTATGAGTGAAATTCTAGCTGATAATATATTTTGTATGTCATTGTGTCGGGGACTGAAAGATTTAAGTTAGGCTTAAAACTCGATAAACTATCAGCATTTTTGTAAATTTGGGTAATTTAAAGGCACAAAATCTTTAAAAAAATACTAAACGAGAGAAGCAGTAAAGATTATTCTAGTGTGCGTTGTAATTGCAAATAAAATAAATTCAAACCAATTTGATAATTAGTTATGAAAATATCTCCGTCGCCAGCCCAAAAAACATGATTTTGAGAAAAATGCAAGTAAAAAGGTTCAAAATTCTGCACTTTTATATATTAAACCAAGTAATGATCACAAGAACTATTTGGTATTAGGGAAGACCGAGGCTAGTTGCCTCTGTTTTTACTCTTTGAATTCTGTAGCCCTAACGACAAAATTTTTTGTAAATATTAAAGCGCAGTCTTAAAGAGTATGAATTTAGGTAACATTTTAAACTTGAAGTCATTATTAAAAAAAATATCTTGGGGCCCTTCTAGGGTCTCAAAAAAAAAAAAAGTTCGCCAACTTACCCAACCCTAGGGTAAGGTAGCGCAAACTATAAAAATAAATATTAATGTACTATTAAGTGCAAAATTTATAGAAATTTTTATATTTTTTTTAGAAACAATTTTAAGCCAAATATTTAATATTACTTTTAGCTGGTACCAAATATATTAGTCTGTATAACAGCCAAAAGTAGCCTACTTTTTTCCATGTTTTATATAAGGTTACTTTCTATATAAATATATATATATATATATATATATATATATATATATATATATATATATATATATATATATATATATATATATTATATAAATATATATATATATATATATATATATATATATATATATATATATATATATATATATATATATATATATATATATATATATATATATATATATATATATATGTTTGTGTGCCACAAAACTTGAAATCAATTTTTGAAAGCTTTTTTCTCAACCAATTTTGCTCAAATTTTGCACACTTAATCATTTTCGATGACAATACAAGGAAATGGAAAAATTTGACCAAAAAAAGTTAATTAAGTTAACAAAAATTTAATTTGTATTTCCCTATATATTTTATTTATTTGATATGAATTACGTGACAAAAATCATTAATTTGCAAATTATTTGCAGTTTCGAAGGCATTAAAGCGCAGCGATTCAAAACCTATTGTTTTAAGTTAAGTAATAAGTCTTAAGTTATTAAGTTAAAAACCTATTGTTTTAAGTTATTAAGTTAATAAGTCTTAAGTTATTAAGTTAAAAAAGAAAAATTTAGTAAAAACAGTAATTTTTAAATTTAAAAAAAAAAAAAAACAGTAATTTTTCCTTCTACAAAAGATAACAAAAAAAGAATTTCTAGGCCCAATAGAATTCTGCTTGCATAAAGCATGGATTTGAAAAAAGATTTTTTTTTTGATTTACTAGTTCTCTGTTTAAAAAAAACATTTTTTTTTAAATTTTTGAAAAAATTAATTTTTTCAATATTTTTATAAATTAAAAATAATAAAAAAATTAGTTATGCAAAAATATAATTTTTTTTCCATAGAAAATGCTATGAGCCAACTTGCCCCGTGAAAATTTATTTTTTACATTAACTTACTCCAAATGCCATTTTTCAATAAACAGTCTAAAGATCTTAAAAAACGAAGAGTATTGAAAAAAAAAAAAAATGATTAGAAATAGTAAACTTACTTATTAATTAACAGAAATTTTTTCTGCAATTTTTTTTTTCATATGACTATCTTCTTTGTAAAGAAAAAGGAAGCGGTGTTCCAATAGTTACGCTTTTGTCCATAAACATATAAATCCCAATATCTCCAATGCGCATGCGCGATTCTTGAAAATATTTATATACACACTTATGTTTAACTAGATCATTTTGTTTTGCATTAGAATTGTTTTTAGCAATAACAGTAAATAAATAAACAGTTTTTCATTAACAACCATTCCGACAAGTTTTTAGTTGAATACCTAGGCTAACCTTTTTAGAAGAATTCAAATTTATAAAATCTTCACATTCTAGACATTTAAGATGCATTACTATGTTTTTAGGTAAAATAAATTTCATAATAAAGTTAAAATCTTTATTTACATTTTGAAGATCCTATACATCTTCTTTGTTTGACAACATGTTAAAGGTGGAAGAACCTGTAATATTTTTAATTGAATTTCTGTCTGAAAGAATAGCAGTTTGAACCACAGATCCTTTGTTTCTGAGGCAAGTGCGCTACCCCTGCGCCCATGCTGCTCTACAGAATCAATTTACTAAATCGATACTAAAATTAAGAAATGATAGTTTTTTTACTGTAGAACAAAGTTCAATCAATTTTGCGTTGCATATCGTGCATCATCTTTGGAATAAAATAGTATTACCAATTTTTGATCCTTCTACTACTCTTCCTGTTTTTAAAACTAAATTTAAAAAACTCGTTTTCTTTATGGACAACGTTCTAAAATTCTACTAAAAATGTATGTATTTTTTAAATCTTCAGCTTATTATATATTAAAATGTTAGTATGTTACACACACACACACACACACACACACACACACACACACACACACACACACACACACACACACACACACACAGACACACACACACACACACACACACACACACACACACACACATATATAAATCGAATGTGTTTAGTTAATCGAATATAATTCGAATTTCGAACCTAAAGTTCGATATTTAAAAAGTCGCTGTAAAATTATATTAAAAAGTTTAAAATAGAGTACAAAAGAGTAAGGAGCGTTGTTTGGAATTATTTTGATTGGCGTAAAATTAACGTTACTATTTTTAGATTTTGTAACACTGGATTCATATATATCATTTTGTTTGATATATTTAACTGCTGATTTTCAAATGCGATCATATACACTGGAGAATAAACCGTTTGTGGCTGTGTCATATACGGGCAAAGCAATATTAGAATCTCTTGAGAAGCCAATTGAAGATTGGTTGCTACCAAGAGTAGTACCAATATACGTACTTTGAGACAATGGTAGTAAAGCGTGTACACGAAATAAATGTGAAAGTAGAAAAACAACTAAAAAAAGTACTCCTCAATTTTCATTTCGAACCAAGTAATACTTTTAATACAATAATATAAGAAGATCAAACATTTAAAACAAAAATTGATTATTCCTGTGGGAATCTAATAAAATTTCGAGCTTTTGCTTTAGTGGTAAAGCGTGTGCACGAAATAAATGTGAAAGAATAAGCACGTTATTTTTTTTTCAGTGGTTGTATTAAAATCTTTTTAATTGTTTTGTATTTTGTTTACCACGTGTTGTGGTTTCAAAAAAATATGTTAGTTTTTGTATTTAACTTGAAATTAGTTTTAAAAATGACAAAAGAAGAAGATGTTAGAAAAATAATTATGCACAAATATTTACAAAATCCTAACAGTAGCTACATTTCGATAGCAAAATCGTTGCAAATACATCCATTAGGGTACTTGCTTTTGAGGAAATTTTTGAATTTCAATAAACTACCCCTTGAAATATGGGACATTGGTGTTAAAACTAACTTTGGAAAAAAATTAGTCTGATCGGTCCACTCTTGTGCTTCCCGCAGAGCCCATTTAATTAAAAATAATAGTCAAAAAAACGCCGAAAATGCCTATGTTCTATAGGCTAGGGGGAGGTGATAATATAACAAATTTTAACTCATTTTTTTTATATCATACAGGTATTGATTTATATTTTTAAATAAAAAGGGTAGTTAAGGCAGAATATGAATACTTTTGCTGTTTTATTGTGTTAAATAGTATTAAAAATCGCAAAAAAATGAATTATTTTGCCGCGAATTATAATCATAAATAAATATTACAATTAAAAATTTTTTTTGAATGACAATATATCTTTAATTAAATAATAATTATTTAAAATAACGATAAAGTTTTTTGTATAAATTATTTTCAATTTTCAATCATTTTTGCCATTGTAGAAAGTGAGTCAATCAACCTCTTTTTAGACAAACTTGAAGACTTTTTTCCTGGCCTTTTTGTTGCAAATCTAGCTTTATCAAGAGTTAGCAGTCTGTTCTGAATTTCCTCTTCTTTATTGTATCTGTGCACAAACTGTTGCATCATTCCTACTGCTCTTTCAGCAGGATCATTTACGACAACTAGAGATTTAGCAAAATCTTTGAAGATTCTAAAACTTGATTGTGTGCACCAATGCTGAGGTGGGAGGGTAAGCCAGTCTCTAATTCTTTGTTTATCCAACCCAATTCTATCAAAAATCAAGTACGAGAATTGATCAACTAGTAATGATAAACTTAGGGATCATTATAAACTCTCTTTTTAATCCTAATCTTGTTTTCCACTTCAATAAGCAATTTGTTGTTCGTTTCAAAATAATCAGAGTTTGGCATGTCATATTGAAGCATAGCAGAAGCAATCTTATTTTTATCTTCATTAGAAACATCTTTATCCAACAAAGAAAGAGGTACAATTGTAGAATCAAGATACCAGGAATGTTTGTAAAATGGTTTCAATACTGCTTCAATCGCCTCTGGTTTGGCACAAACGTCTTTGTATAGATGCATTTTATGTATTGATAGTATATCAAGATATGGTACTTTGATTGCTTTGTCAGATTACAAATACCATTTTGCATAAAAACATGACATGAATTTCGCCATGATATTTATTGCTTCTAAAAGTAGTTTATCTTCTTGAACAAATTTAATCTGATTAAAAAGCAATTGCAATTTTAGATAATATATGGCTTTTCCAAGAAACCTTGCATGGTGGACAGCTCCTGGTTTCCTAATTTTTACACCTTCAAAAGAAAAATAAGCAACAACCAGCTCAGCTAGTTCTTTTCTCCTCCTATAAAAAATATATTTTTACTTTTAACATACTTTTTGCAAAAATTAAGTGACTCAACTGCAGCACATTCGATAATAGTTCCTTTTGTCTTACCCCAATGAAATCGTGTAACATCATTCGTATCATAATGAAAATCAGGACTTTCAAGTATGTTTTTCAGTTTTTTAAATAAAACATTCTCTTGTTCAGATGTCTTTCTTTGTGTCACAACATTACAAAAGTGAACAATCTTTAGCTCTGATATGTGGTGTCTACAAGCAAGAAATAATGGATAGATATCTAGATTGCTTAAAAGAACTGCTAATCTGTCATTTTTGAATCGCTTGTCTTTTTTTATTCAAATAAGGTTTTACAATCGAAATGAATGATAGGTGGATATTTGGAGGCTTTTAAAGCAGCTTTAATTTCATTTCTGACTTGTTTACTTATTATTAAGTTTATCATGCTATTTTTTTTCCAAAGTTAGTTTTAACACCAATGTCCTACATTTCAAGGAGTAGTTAATTGAAATTCAAAAATTTCTTCAAAAGCAAGTACCCTAACATCCATACACCGTTAGATGTGTTATTCAACGTTTTTCTTAAACAAAATCGATCAAACGCAAATCTGGTGGGTGAAGAAAGGAAGGTTTTAAAGATATAAAACTAGTTAGAAAACTGGTTAACAGTTTTAAGAATAACCCAAGCCTTTCACTAAAAGAAAGCACAAAAATATATGGATTTTCTCATAGTTTTGTTGCCAAAGTTAGAAATCAACAAGGTTTTCATTTTTTCAAAGATCAAAAAGTGCCCAACCGTTATGAAACTCAACAAAAAAGTGCAAGAACCCGCGGCAGAAAGTTGTATGACATTTTTT
Source organism: Hydra vulgaris (assembly GCF_038396675.1). Taxonomy (NCBI): domain Eukaryota; kingdom Metazoa; phylum Cnidaria; class Hydrozoa; order Anthoathecata; family Hydridae; genus Hydra; species Hydra vulgaris. Next base: position 16,503,456 of record NC_088922.1, read on the forward strand.
TTTCTAAATATTTCTGTATTATTGAAGACGATGAAACTTATATCAAGTACGATCATCGACAAACTCCTGGTGCTGTTTATTATATTGCCAAATATAGAGGAAAAGCAGATAAGAAATTTAAATACACAAAACATGACCAGTTTGCTAAAATAGCTATCCACACTTTCTGGTCAAATATACGTTAAAGAATGTTTAAAAAAACGCCTTTTACCTCCCATTAAATCACACAATAACAGACCTGTGTTCTGGGCTGATTTAGCTTCAATTTATTATTATAAACTAGCAATGGAATGATATAAATAATAATGTGAAATTTGTGCCTAAAACAGAAAATCCTCCTAACTGCCCAGAATTGAGAGTTATTGAAAAGTACTGGGCTATTATTAAAAGAAAAATGAGAAAAACAAAAACGCTTTGCAGAAACATTAAAGATATTAAAATATCATTTAAAAAAGCATCAAATAGTTTTAATTCCTTTTCTGTGCGTGAGCTTATGGGTACCACTTAAGCCAAAATTAGAAGATAAAACATTAAAAAAAAAAAAAAATTTTTTAATATTTGATCTTCTAATAAATTGTACCAAAATTATTATTTTGTTCGAAATAAAAATTGAGGATTACTTTTTTCAGTTGTTTTTCTACTTTAACATTTATTTCGTGTACACGCTTTATTACATGATTCAACACTTTATGGAAGAGAAAGCGCTCTTAACAGCCAAAATCGCATTAACTGGTAAGGAGGAGAATCTCACTACAAACGAATGGAAACTCGCCGTGGGTTATGTAAAGATTTTAACTCTTTTTGAACAGGCTGGCAGAGAGTTGTATGGTAAAAATTACCCAACGTTATCTAGGAAAATACCAGCTCTGCATGGATTACACCAGAAATTGTATAGTTTCATCAGTGATATTGCAAATAGAGGCTCTGGAATTTCATTGGCGCAGTGATTTGTGGCATCTTTAGAAAGAAGGTTTCTTTCTTTTGACGAGGTAACACAAATAATTATTTATATACTGAGACTCATTATATAAGTGTTTATTTCAGTGTTTTATCAATCTTTTTTTGACATTTACTGTCATTATCAATCACACACCAATTTTTAATTACCTATTTCCACATAAAGCTTTCTTTAACTTCAATTGCATTATGGACAATTTTCATACTTATCTAATACATTAATATCTAATTATCTATATTCCTTGAACTACTTGACAGTTTCTGTAATATTTTATTAGGTTCAGCCAGATGCAATTTGCACACTGGTAGATCCAAGGTATAAGTCACTTTATTTCAAGCAATCTGAAAAGCTGGCGGCCAACTTATCAAAACTTTGTGAACTACTCAATGAACTTCCAACAGTACCAGGTTCAAGACCAAACCAGTCCAGTCTCAGCACTCAGTGACGGAGTCTACACTAGAAACACAATCAACAGGCTGGTGGGAATCCCTCGATAACATGATGAACGCAACTGCAACCAACGACAATGTTGTTGAAGCTGATGTGTTAAGTACGAGAACGCTTGATAATAATGTGAAGACATACTTGAAAGATATGGCAATTGGGCGCAATGGTTGTCCACTGGTGGACATGGTGGAGGCACAATAAAAGTTGATTTTCTTGTCTTGCTAAGCTTGCTCAATCGCTTCTGGCAATCCCTGCAGCCAGTGTCAATTCAAAGAGTCTGAATTCAACATCTGGAAACATCGTTTCCATTAAACGTTGCGGTCTTCTATTAGAGTATGAAGCAGAACTTACCTTTCTTCATAAAAATGTGTAGACTTTTAGCATTAGGATAAGTACAATTTGTTGATGATGACATTTTTAAATGAATTAAATGTATTCTTTCACTAGTTTGTTCTCGCCTAACTCTAATACATATATATGTATATATATATATATATATATATATATATATATATATATATATATATATATATATATATATATATATATATATATATATATATATATATATATATATATATATACATATATATATATATATATATATATATATATATATATATATATATATACATATGTTATAAACATTTGTTTATAACATATATATTATTCCGAAAGGATATCCTTATGATCTCCTTTTGGAAACCTAACTTTATATTGCTTGTACGCTAAATTGTAAAAATTTTTTGTTTGTTTCACTTTGATTTTCTTTCTTAACTATAACTTTAGAATAAATCTTTTAGACGAGTTTTAATTAACGAGTTTTTTTTATGATCCACGTGGTGTGCATCATACTCGCAACTTCTCGCTTCATAAGCGTGAAGTTGCGAGTATGATCCACACCACGTCTCTGGTAGTACTGGGTTCAACTTGTTTCTCCGCGCAGCGGCCTTGTTTGTCAAGGTTTGTGTTTCGGAGTTATAGAGTTGAGAGAAGGTTATAACCTTAATTAAGTAACCTCCTCAAATATAGTGGCCTTCTTTGGCTTCGGGAGGTAATTTAAAATAAAATCAAAAAAAAACATGATTTAGATAATTCATCTACCAAATCCAACTTTGAAATGTAATGTTAATCTTTCAAGATCATTCGTAGAATCAATAACTTGTTTCTGCAACTGCATAAGGTGTATTGATGTGTGAATAACAGATGCTTGAAAGTTCATTTCTAGAGAAAAACCATCAACAGCCTATAATGTTTGTTTAAGAAGACATTGTTTTAAGCAGCATGAACATTATTGCATGCAGGATAGAGATTACAACTTTTGCTCACAAGATTATTTTGCTTTGGTAATCAGATTTTCTCATATTATTGTTTAATATAAGTGCGAGAGCTTCATTTATAGTGTTTTGAGCATGTTCTAAATCAGAAGGTTGCTTTCGGGATAAACTTTGAACTATATATATATATATATATATATATATATATATATATATATATATATATATATATATATATATATATATATATATATATATATATATATATATATATATATATATATATATATGTACACTTGTTATTTTGCGACATGAAAAAAAATAAAAACCTTTAAATAATATACCAAAAATTTATTCTACATTTTTGCTTTGCAAAAAACTACATTTTCTCACTTTATTGCATTTTTTTTTAAATCAATTTTTAAATTCAAATCAATTATTTTTGAGGTCCCCAATTTTGAGGTCCCAATTATTATTAAGATTTAATTTTTCAGACATTTTTTTCACTTTTAGACAATGTCAGTTTTTATAAATTGAAAGTCATTTAAATCATTTTGTAAAAAAATAGCTTTTATCACCAATTTTTATTGATCTTAGGGGAGATCTTAAGGCAGATCCGCAGTGCTCTGTGATGAGACCGTAAGGATTTCTGGGAGCACCTAAATAATTACAAAAAAAAAACAATTTGTTATCAAAAAGCTTAAATAGTAATAACGAAAAATTTTAACAAAGCTTTAAACTAAATTATATGAAAAACACTTTACTTTGCAAATCAATTTTATTTATAAAAGCAAATTTATATGAAATTTATAAAATCAAATTTATATGAAAAAAAACAATTTCTTTGCAAAGAAAATTTTAAACATGTGCAGCATCAGCTGTTTTAACAATGACGTGCAACGACAGGTTATTAAATTATGAAATTTTAATTAAACATCCTAATATTTTGTATGAAAAATATAGCATTAATGGGACAATATAAATCTAACAAGGATTGAAAAAATGAAGAAAAAAAAAAAAGGCAATATTTTGCGCATTTTTCTAATAAAATTTTTAAATAAAATTACTTTAAAATTTAGTTTTTAAAATCGAAATCTTAATTTCACAAATATAATAATTCTAGATCAGAAATATTTCAATGCATTTAAGCATTCAGAAGTTGTTTATTATCCTTTAAAATCTTTAACAAAAACTTTTTTTTTTTTTTAATTTGTATTGCATCAATTTATTGCAGTTATATTTATGCTAATATTATAATAAGTATGCCCTCAATGTTCAAATCTGTTACATTCGGTACTATAACAGGCCTAATATGAGTCGCACTAAAGTCAGATCCGTTTAAATATTTGTACATACAAAGTAGTTGTACAACTTTTAAAGGGATGAAACATTCTCAATTTGGCAGCAAAGAAAATAAACGTAGCTTATTTTCTAGTCAGTCAAGTTACTATTTATTTATAAATTGTATGTGCAAAATTATTATTTTGTTTTGTTGTTTATGAAAAGCTTTCCTTTACATCTCATAAAAAAAATATAAATACAAATTGATAAATAATAAACCGACAGGGGTTTAAATAAGATATGAAAGACCTATCACCCACCTATACTTTTTTAGAGTCTCTTCAGATCATAATAAAGTTCGAGTATACTTGATAATAAATCGTGAAACATGACTCATAAATTTTAAATTAAGTACAAAAAATAATTAAGATATGAAGGTATAGTATTCAAATCAAAAGCTTTCGACAAAGATTGGCAAGCTGGTCTTCTCTATAAGCTTGCTTTTTATGGTGTATCTGGGAATGTTTTTGGGATTATCAAATCATTTCGTTCTAACGAATTTAGAAAAGTCATCCTCGAAGACATTCGAGGATGACTTTATTTTTATTCATTACCTATAACTTCTCGGGTATCTCAAGGTTTCATCCTTGGTCTTGTTCGTTTCTTATCTAGATTAATCCTGACAACTTTACATCTAAAGTGGCTCTATTTGCTATGAGTCAAATTTATACTCCTGTCTTGAAAAAAGGTCTACTTCTTTCAATTGCTTAGAACACGCAGTCGATCTTAAATCTGATCTCACTTCTGTAACAGATTGGGGCTTGCAGTGCTTGTGAGCTTTTACTCTAACAAAACTCAATTATTTACTTCAAACAACTATTGTAATACCATTTACATTCCTATATTGATGAATGGCAACCATATCACCGAGTTCGCTTCTTTACAACTTCTCGGATTATCAATCATTACTGACCTCTCATGGAAACCATATATAAAATCGATTATTATATTAGCCTCTGCTAAGATTGCTTCCTGAGCTGGGCGGTAGCGCAACTTGGTCCGCTACTCTGCAACTCCATTACGTGCGAACTTTCAAATTAAAAGCGCTTTTGTAAAAGCGCTTTTACCAAGAAAATATGGTGGCGGACTGAGGTCGTTACCAAAAAAAACTCCAAAGCGCTTCTCCTCTAACAATTAATTTAGAAATACCATTTAAAATTATTTAAATTAGAGACATTTTTATTTACTTAAAATGAAGTGAAAGGAAAATGAACTTTTCAAATTATCAAAACTTTACTGCGTTACCAAAATAGTTTCAAATGTGTTATATTTGATTTAAATACTTTGATGAAGCTGCAGATGCTTTATATAAAATGTCTGCAACTAGCTCAATATATAAATTATATAATTTAATAATATGGGTTAATCTAGAATTTTAGTTACATTATTTAAACATATGGGTTAATCTTTTTCAAAAAATGTTTAATGAAAACTGTTTCTAGTCTATATTTTTCAAATTTGAAAAGCTTTTTAGTCAATTGAAATTTTGTATTTTACATAAGCTCTTTAAATCCTTAGTTTGATGCAACAAGACAATGGTTCAAACTACGCCCTTGCACTCAACCAGTTTGTTTTAGTCCAGTAAAATATTTTGAGCTGGTCAACTCAACACTGGTGAACTTTCTTTTAGAAGGAAACTTTAGAAAGCACTGACGTTGCGCAGCTTAGATAATAAACATGCCAATTTTTTTGTCTGAACTCCAAATATGATGCTTTAAAAATAGTACATAAAATTCTATATTTTTTGTTTTATATGAATATAAAAATCTATACTTTTAATAATGTTTACACTTGAACGGTATTTTATTTCTTTTGTACATTCCTAATAAAAGCTGTCAGTTGTCAGCTGCAATTGCCATGAATATAGCACAATAGACAATACAATAGATAGAGTAAAAGATGCATGATGAAAACTCTTAAAAAAAAACAAGATTTTGTGCCAGAATTCTACAAAACTCACTAGGTGGATTCTGATGACATTGATGTAGGTTACAACTTACTCATAAAAAATCAGTAACAAAAAGTAGATTTAAATATAATGCAGTGTCCACTCGCTGGAAAATCTGGAAAAACAAGAAACAACTGTTTTTGAAAATCATTTTCTAGTTTTTCCAGTATGTTTTTCAAAAACAACTTTCTCTAGTTTAAACAGTATTTCTAGCGAGTGCACACCCTGTAGTAAAGAGTAAAACTTTAAAAAAGCGTCACTTTATATATATACATATATAAATATATATATATATATATATATATATATATACACATATATATATATATATATATATATATATATATATATATATATATATATATATAATATATATATATATATATATATATATATAAATAGAAAGTTTACTCTTCCTCTTCTAGACATGGTCTACAAACTCATTGCAAACGTTGTTGGACCAGCTCTATCTCTCAAGCTTGAGCCTCTGTCTCATCATTGTAAAGTTACATCTCTTTTTCTTATAAGTTACATATCTCTCTACAAATACTACCATGGTTGTTACTCTAAAGAGCTATCGTCTCTAGTTCCATCAACCATAACTCATTACCGCTTGACCAGTCATTCAGCAAAGCCTCATTCATTTACTGTATCTTAGTTTAGTTTAGTTTAGTTTGATTTATTTCGCCGTTAAGAATATATACAACGTACAAATATAACAAAAGGAAATGGCTGGAGCAAGTAGAAGGCATCAATTAGCCTTATCACCGAGCCCCATTACAACCGTATTTTACAAGTCTGTAAAATATTAAAATTTTTTTACAAAAGGTCAAGTATAAGAAGTTAAGAAACAAAAAAGTACTAAAAAATTAAAAGTAAACTTTGTTAAAAAAGGTATAAAGTGTATAAATACATACGCACATGACACAAACACACATACATATATATACATATTGCCTCGTATTGTCGTTTTTATAATAAAATGAATAAAATTCCATCTACAACAACATAAAATATATAAAAGTGTCAATAAAAAAATAAATATAAGATAATTTATAAAAAAATACTGCATGTTTAGATTAAGTGAAACAAAAAAATAAAACTTTTTAAACTTCAAGACTAAATATTCTTAAGTAAACATTTTTAAAGAAGAGCGGTAAAGACATTGATATTCTTACTAATAATAGTTGATTTTCTTCTTATTTTTAGCTTTTTGGTAGTTAACATGTTAAAGTTGTTTAAGTTAATGTATCATTATAAATTTTTTTTGATAACTTCTAAAAAAGACTGGCAATATTAAGAATATTAAAATCCATATTTACTAAATGATATTTTAAATTAGCATTGAATTGCGGAAGTGTTTGTTTTTTACTATGAACAATCTGTTTAAAACTTTTCCATAAAAAAAGGTCCCCGATACTGAAAAGAATAAGAACATAACTTTAGATTAAATTTTGGAGTTACAAAATTGTTTTTGGAATATCTTTTGGGGTATTTATGGCTTATTTGACTAAAATGCTGATTAAATATTGTTGGAGATGTTTTATTTTATACATGAATTGTAAGACTAAATATATATTAATTTTGTACACGTTTAATGATCCTAGCTTACTTAGAAGTGGCTCGCAAGGCACATTTCTTGTTGTTCCGAATACAGTTCTGCAAGCATGTTTTTGTTTTGAATAAATTTTTTTCAACTTTGTGTAATTTGTGTTTGCCCATACAATATTTCCGTAAGTTAATATATAAAAGAAAAATTTAAATTTTTTAAAGACCTATTGTTTAAGAATGGTTTTACTTTAAACATTATTGCAATATTTCTTGAAAGTTTTCTTTCCAGAGAGCTTAAATTAGGCGTTGCGAACGAAAGGGGCACACCAACCAATTTTCGAAAATCCGTTTTCTTTAACCATTTTTTACTTTAGTCAGTCATCTACAATATAACACAAGATCAACGTGTCAGTGGGCCTCCAACCACTACAGAGGGGGAGGGGGTGTATACTCTTCAACCACGTGGTAGGAAAAAAGTGTAATTTCGCGCGCTTACTCAAAACTTGATTTTGGTTGGTGTGCCCCTTTGCAAACTTCAGTCTAGAAACTTCAAACGCGATTTACTCAATACTTGATTTTGGTTGGTGTGCCCCTTTCGTTCGCAACGCCTCAAATGAGTCCTCCAAGATAAATTTTCATCTAAAGTAACACCTAAGAAGTTTAGAGATGTTTGTCTAGTAATATTTATTTTATTTATTTTCAGATTAGGTAATTTTAGAGGAAGATTATCGGTTTTATTTTGTTTATGAAGTAGTATATACTTTTGTTACGTTAAGCGATAGTTTATTACAGGTAAACCATTCTTTTACTTTGTTTAACTCTTCATTAACTACTGTAAAAAGCGTTTTAATATCCTTATGTGAATAAAACAGGTTGGAGTCATCCGCAAGAAAATAAAATTTAATAAGTTTGATGTAAAAGATAAATCATTTATATAAAGTGAAAATAATAGCGGTCCTAAAATCGAGACTTGAGGAACTCTGCATGTCAATATACTTTTGGACGTTTTACCTGTTTCATATAGTATAAACTGTTTTCTGCTTGATAAATATTCTTTAAACTAGAGTAAGTTATTGTTTTTTATTCCATAATATTCAAGTTTTTTAAGAAAAATGACATGGTTGACGGTGTCAAAGGCTTTAGACAGATTAATAAAAACCCAAATGTCAAACAATCATCATTGAAGGCATTTGTTACATGGATTACTAGCTCAGTCAAAGCGTGATCGGTTGAGTGATTTTAAAAAAAACCAAATTGCTTGTTGAACAACATGCTGTTTACCGTTAAGTAGCTGTTAAGCCTATTATGCATTATGCATTCGAGTAATTTGGAAAAGCATGACAGAACCGATATTGGTCTGTAATTTGAAGTATTTGTATCATCACCAGATTTAAGAATTATGATCAAAACCTGCGCTAGTGTTGTTTTTTAGACTATCTAGAGCAGATCGCAACTCATAAATATCTAGTTTAGATTCGTCCATTACTTTATCATAGGTTTTTAAATATAAATCATATGAAGAAGAACTTGACGGGACTTTTTCAGCTAAGTTAGGCTTATTATCTGTCTCTGCATGCTCTAAAAACTTGGGAATTTGTTTGGGTTTCTGCTGTTGGTGTGAGCTAACTTAGTGGGTATATGATGGCTTGAGTCAGCAAGGATCTTTTTAAGGATATTAATGCAGATCTTGTTTAGTAACTCTTCAATGGTAAAACTAATATTGAAACTGCTCGAATTGGTTACATCAATTTCAATAATGTTTAGAGCATTGTAATCAAAAAGCCGCATTTCTTTTGCGGCAGGAATGCATGAAGTTAGAATAGGAGCACTATAAATCAAGAGAATTATAGCATAAGATATATAGACTTGTAGAAGATTGAGCTGAGTGTGACCAATTTGCTTAAGGCGTTTGAGCAGATATAGTACTGATTTTATATTGCTGTGCGCTTTTGTCCATAGTTCGTTCCAATCAAGATTCTCATTGAGCATGATACCAAGGGATTTGTGGCTGTTGACTTTTTCAAGCTCAGTAATGTTGAGTACAAGAGAAGATATAACTTGAATTTTGAGTACCTAGAATAAAATCTAATGATTTTACATTTAGAGCTATTAAGTTTCATTCCACTGACAACAGACCGTAGCGCAACACTATCTACAATGGATTGAGGTAAGTTGGCAGGAACTTTATCGTAGGTTATATAAGTTAGGATATCGTCAGCATATTTTTAGAGAATGGTTTCAGGTGAGAGATAGGCGTTAATGTCAGAGATGAAGAGAATGAACCAAATTGGACCCAAAACACTTCCTTAAAGCACTCCAGCTTCTATAAATTTCCAGTCAGTGGTGAGATCATTTGTTTTAATTCTTTGGCGACGGTTAGATAAGTAAGCTGCAATCCAATAAGTGAGCCAGCAAGCTAGAATATTTATTAACTTCAGCAGTAACTTGTCATGACTGACAAAATCAAATGATTTTGAAAAATCAAATAATATTTCAAAAATTGATTTTTTATTACCTTTAACATAACTCCAGTCCTCTATAATTTGAATAACAGTATCCATTGTACAACGTTCTGGTTGGAAACCAAACTGTTTGTTTGAGACCCATATATGCTTGTTGTGATAGATAATAAAACTAGTAATAATGTATTCAAAAAATTTGCATAATGCGGATGTAATGGCAATCGGACATATAGAAATATCAAAATTATCGCAATGGCAATCGGACGTATAAAAATATAAAACTTGTCGCAGGCAGTTTATATTTCATACGGTGAGTCAACTAAGGTTTAAAGATCGGTACATAGTATCAGTACAACTCATCATTGTGTCAGCAATTCTACCTGACCTGTAAATCACCTTGCAGGGACCTGGGTGATTGGGTTTTTAAAGATTTAGAGGAGGCTGAATAACTACAACAACATGTGACGTGAATTACCAAAGCCAGGAGGGGTTTTGGACACTTAGCATTTAGGAGCATTACTTTATATGATTGGCTTGTTTCTAACTACACTACTCCAAGTCGGCTGGAGTGAACTTTCTTGGGTGACTGATTGAATGTTGAGGTTAGTTTCTATAATTGTTAATTTTTGTTCTAGTTTTTTTGTTTGGTTAGCATGTAAGTTGATAGTAGCTTTCTGTTCAGAGATGATATTCATGAGCTCCATTACCCAGATCTCTAATAATTAATTTAATAAAAAATTAGTTAATTTACACCAAAAAAGTACTTCTCGTTTAGATATTTTATTAAATTTATTTATAAAAGTTTAGACAGGAGCAAGGTTGTATTATGCTTAAACAGAGAATTTAAGTGTTGGTCTTTTTTATTTGATATATGTTCATTATTTCCATGTTTTTCATTAAAGGTTTAGTAAATTGCGCATGCCCTTGTTGTATATAGTTCTACATTCATGTTTTTGCATACAATTAATTTTTTTAGTCTTCGTTGGTTGACAACTTCCCCACATAATATTTGCATTGCCGATGTAACAATGAATTAAGCAGAAGTAAATAAATTTTTCTACTTAATAAAAATGTTCATCTAAAGGAATTCCAAAAACTATATAATATCTTGTTTTTGATTTGCTTATATGGTTTATATAACAATTAGATAAGAAAAGATTTTTATAGCCTGCAAACGTGATAGAATTTAATTTTACTATGAGTTGTTGAAATCATTCACATAAATTAACACTCCACTCAGAATATTAGGCATTTCAGATGCACGTGTTGCTTTCTATTAGTTAGTTTGCTTTTTATCCAATAGCATGCTTTCTTTTTTTTATCCAATAGCGTTTAACCTTAACGATTGCCTGTTCAGTTGAATGATTTTTTTGAAAAAACGCTTTAACTTAAAAAATGCATATTTTATAAATAGTCTTAGATTCTATTATAAACTACACGTTTGAAGGTTTTTGAGAATACAGAAAGTACCGATAAGGGCTAATAGTTGAACAGGTTGGAGCGACCGTTGTTTTTATAGATAGGATAACTCTTCCAAGTTTAAGTATATCTGAAAATATTTTCTATATCAAAGATAGTTTTACTATGCGGAGCAGAGATTTTGTAATGCTTTTTTTTGTTAAATATTATTATGTTACTGGGTATTTCATCAAATCCTAGCGATTTTATGTAAACGTAGTAACAAGTATACGTAGTAACATTAGGTAAGCGTAGTAATTAAAAAAGAGCTACTTTTCTTTTTAATCAAGTTTTTATCATTGCTTTAAGAAATAAAAATAAATCTTTATACCTGAATCAAAACCTAACACCTGAAGAATAAAAACAAAACAAAAAAGAACCCTGAAAAGATATCTCAAAAAAACTTTGTAGTAATAAAAATAAAAATTCAAGTAACGTTTCTTTAAATTCTCTCAAATCTCTGGAGATATAATAAATTTATAAATACAAACAACTTTAAAAAATTGACGACTGTTTTTTAAACTCCACGATTGTCAATCAGTGGCTCCCTATCAGTAGAGTAACAGTTATTATTTGAATTATCTGTTTCCGGAAAGCTAACCGGAGCCCGCCCTCCAAGAAACAGTTGCTTGTTAAAAAGATCAGGAGTTTGGAAAAACTGTCCATATTGACTACTAGGAGTAACAGCAATAAACGAGGGTTGTTGAATAATAAATCCAGTGTTAACATGTTCTGTATTGCACAGAGAAAAACAGCTGATAAACGAACATACAAATGCAATACATCCCGATAATGCTGCGCCAACGGTGGATAAAATAATTAAAGGTTGATTAGACGTTAACACTGCACAATTAGCATTGACTTAAAAATAGAAATACATTTTACATAAAAGTAAAAATTTTTAATATATTTTATATATTACAGCAACATACATAATAATATAACCACATATGTAATAACGCATACAGAAACAAGTAAATTGAATGGTTATAAAACATATATAAAAGAGTACACTCTTAAAAATAGTATAAACAAAAAACGCCACACTTAGTAGGCACCTATAGTTTCTTTTTGGCAACGCAAATGCGCACTTCAAAGCTTGGTTTTTTACAGACCGACTGTTTATGCTTAGCTGGTTTGCTTCAAATAATGTTAAATAACGTTCTTAATTTCAAATTGCTTATAGATCAAAAGAAGCTGGAACTTTTACAAAGTGTTTAAATTAAATTAAACTCACAAACTTCGTAAAAAATTATTTTCTCTACTTACTAAGTAAAAGTAAACAAAAAAATTATATGCTGGTAGTTTTTTTTTCTCCTTTTTTTTGTGAGAAATTTCCTATTTTTTAAATGTCTTAGCAATAGTTAAAATAATTTCAGCACTGAGAAAAGTTCATACTTAAAAATAGCATTCAAGAACTTGAGGTTTCACAAGTCTGTAAATTAAAGCTAAAGTTAGGATTCGAAATTATATTATTTATAATTATAAAACATAAATTCTTGGTATTTCACATTTTAAATAAAATTTAAAAGGTGTCCTTTTCGTCTATCTTGCAGACCATATAATTTGCAAAAATATCTCGGTTGTTTAACATACTTAAAAATATCTCGATTGTATAACCAACTAGCAGCAATTCCTTAAAATACACATTAACTACACTGAGTACAAATGCTACAGCACTTTTTTGTTTTCTCTTATCGAATTATTTTTGAAAAGAGTCTAGAATCATGTTTCTAGCAAAATGTATTTTTTTTTAAATACATATCGCTAGAAACATAATACAATCTTGAATAAACTCTATTGCGAGGAAGTGAAATTGAAAATGTTGTAACCCAAAGCAATCAACATTTTGTTACAACGTTATCAATTTCAATTAGTAAACATTACTTATAAAAGTAATTAAACATAAAGCTTTAAATACTATTAAAAGAAACGTTTTACAGTACAATCTCTCTAATTCGAATTTTATGGGGAAAAGTAAAAGTTCGAACTAGAGAGATTTTCGAATTATAGAAAGTTGACTTTTTTTCAAATATTCTCGTCAAAGTAACTAATAAAATCCAATCCAGCAAATAGTAATTCTTAGGCCTAAATGCAATATATATTATGTGTTTTAAACTTTTACATTTTCAAAAAAAAGTTAGGAATTGTATATTACCTTTTATGAGCTTTTAATTCCGTGTCAATGACACAATTTATATCTTTAAGAGCCTTTTTCAAATTATCTCCAAAGTTAAGGAGATTCGAATTAGAGAGATAGTACTGTATAAACATTTTATTAGCATTTTTAAACATTTTATAACGTGTTATAAAACATCAAAAAAGTCTATACTATAAAAGCCAAAAAAGTCTATATTATAAAAGCCTCTAAGTCTGTATATAAAAGCCAAGAAATAAATTTAATTTACAGCGCTTAACAGCAGTAAGGTTGTTAAGCGCTGTAAAGCAGTTCCGGTACCAAAGCAGTGGTGTTTTGGCACCGGAACGCACCGGAACGTTGTTCCGGTGCTTCATTGTTTTTTCGGATTGCGCTCCGTTACGTCATACCTAAATATTAGATTTAAAATAAATTTATACGCTATAAATTAAATTTTTAGTATTATAAACTACATTAAGTTACTTACTACTATTTTTAAGTTTTTCAATCAGTTAAAAAAACTTAATTTTATGGCATATTTGCAAACTATTTTACAACATATTTACAAACAAAGCTTATATAATTCTAGTCGAACTGTAAGCTGTAATATCGAATACTGTATACTGCAAGCGAATACTGCAAATAAATTGATTTTTATTTGCTTTGAATTATAATGATTGAATATAAATTCATTTTTCATGGTATTGTTATTCAAAAACCAGCTTGGTTATTAGCTAATATTTTATTGATACTATTTTTTATATAGTAATCAATCAATATATTCTGAATTAGTTTGTTTATGCGACACAATGGTCGCAAAAAGTGACCAACGGAGCCGTCCAGTTACGTAGACCTGGGAGATGTGAAAATAAAAACAGATGTAGGTGGTGTCATTGAATAAAAAATAAAAATCATAAGAAAATATAAAATGTGTGGCAAGACTTTCGTAAAGTAGAAAAACGAAGAACAGACGATAAGGGGTATGGGGAGGAACAACTAACGCTCTAGTCACTCTGAGTGTTGAACATATGCAACAAAGAACAAATATTTGATATACTGATTTTAGAGACTGTTGATGTCTACAGGTGTGATGGTGTAGTGCATTAGTATGTACCGTTTGGTCGTCTCGTATGGTCTCGTTATGTTTTCGTTCACTTTCAAATCGGGTGAATAGAAAGCTAAACACACTCACTCCTTGCGCTTATGGGCTAGCACATCAGAGCCAGACGTAAGACCTACAGAATGGATTTCAATTGATCGAATGCACGCATTAGTCACTGTAGGCCACAAGCCATCGCTCTTAGTCAAAAGAGCTACTGCCCCGTGCTGGTGTGGAATGATGTGCTATGGAGTGAGATTTTAGATCCGAGCACATAGTCAGCGAGCGCTGATCCGACGTGCATTGTGGAGCTTCCGAATAAACGTGTGCGTGAGTATTAGCGTAGCCATTAGGTTATTGAGCGCCGTAACCACATCCAGCGGGATAGCCTAATGTCCGTTTTGTCGTTGTAGTGTACATTGGAAGAAGTCGGGGCTCACCAGCCACAAAGAATAAATTTGTTTGTTTATGCGACACAATGGTCGCAAAAAGTGACCAACGGAGCCGTCCAGTCACGTAGATCTGGGAGATGTGAAAATAGAAGTAGATTGTAGATGATGTCATTGGGTGAGAATCATAAATAAATGTAAAGACTATTTTGTAGGAGGAAGAAAATTTTAGGACTCAGGGACTACGTGAACAATAACTCACGCTCTAGTCATACTAAACAAATGATAAACAATGGTCTATGAGTAAACAAGTCAATATCGATACGCTGGTTCATTAAAGGCAACCATGGCTAAAATTATCGCACCATACAAAAACAATAAAATAAGTAGATAACAAAATATAAAGTAAAATGATAAAAATATAAGTACGAGCAATATAAAAAGAAAAAATAGGCTAGTAAATGTGCTACTATATATGGTCTAAACTCTAGATAACAAACTGAAAACTGATAATCACCTGTGTGAGATAAAAGTATATAAATGTCGTTAATATAACAAATTCATAATATAAAGCTGACAAAGCGCTATAATACGTGGGTGTAAGAGGTAAAAAAAATGTTGGTGCCATGGTAACCAATCAAAATTAAGTAGTTTTTCAATCAGTTAAAAAAACTTAATTTTATGGCATATTTGCAAACTATTTTACAACATATTTACAAACAAAGCTGATATAATTCTAGTCGAACTGTAAGCTCTAATATCGAATACTGTATACTGCAAGCGAATACTGCAAATAAATTGATTTTTATTTGCTTTGAATTATAATGATTGAATATAAATTCATTTTTCATGGTATTGTTATTCAAAAACCAGCTTGGTTATTAGCTAATATTTTATTGATACTATTTTTTTATATAGTAATCAATCAATATATTCTGAATTAGGGTAACATGGGGCAAAGCGAGACACCGCGCAGTGGAAAATAATACTACAAAAACGTACCATAAATGTTTTTTGCTCAAATTTCAATTTTACTGCAGAAATTATATTTTAATTTTTTTTAATAGATTATTAGTTAATCTTTACTATAATTTAGAGATTTCAGCACATTTTATGTAAAAATATAATTTTTGAAGCCCAACTGTTTCATACTTTTGTAAATCTTCAATTGAAACTCATTTGCTTTATCAATTTAAAAGTTGTTTTCTGTAAAACTTTTAATAAATAAGTATAAAGTGTTATACATTTTTGAAAGCATCATGTTATGGAGATTTTAGACAAAATTCATATTTTTAATTATATGGTTTCGCTTACTAATAATTAATTAAACTACAAAATAAGCTAGAAAATAAAAAATCCTAAAGTTTTCCAATATTTTTAGTAGTCACCCACGCTCCCCTACGTTTTATTTTTGTAATTGATTTGTAGCTTAGATGTCTATGAAGTTGGTTTATTAAAAATCAGGTGCGGATACGTGCGGTCTCTAAAATTATAGATAAAAAAGTGTTCAAAGTCAGAAAACAGAAAACCTCTTTTTATCGTGGTTTCAGACAATATCTGTTTATAACAATAGTTTTGCGTAAGTTATTTTGTCTATTTTTTTTATTGAGAATTAATTTTGATGGACAAATATTCTATTGTTGGTATTATTATCGGTTGTTGAAGATGAAATTAAAATCCAAATATACTCTTTTCGGCCATCTATATTCAACTAGTGTTGTAATGGAATACTAGTGAAACATGAACTTTTTTTAACAATGATAGGTGGAAAAGTGGCTCAGGTATTGACGGATACGCCTTCTGCCCCATTCCTAAAAAAATGTATTTAAAAATAAATGCAAAAAACGTAAGGTTACTTTTTTGTTTACAGAGAAACTTTTCTTGCTTTTACATTTGCAAAATCAATTACGACATCTTGAAAATTTATACTTTTTTAAAGTGTTCTTTCAATTGTCATTAAACAAAGAGCATTTAAACGATCATTTAACCTTGAAAAACGGAGATCATTTTTAATTATTGCCATTTTCGAAAATGCTCTCTCTGCTCTACTATTAGTTATAAGAATGGTAAGAAAAATCCGATATGCGATGTCAACATTGGGAAAAACTGATTCTAACTTATTCCTACGAATTGCTTGTAAACTTTCAAGTGCTGATATATTCTTTTCATTTGCCATGAACTTGGAAAACTGGATAATTTAATCAGGGAATTGTGTATCGAAGTCTGAATTATTGTCCAATTATTGCAAAAATAATATTGCAATCTTAATTTATAATTCATTAGTGGTAAAAAAAAAGAAATAAAAAAAACTTGCATTTCAAAAAATATATACAATATTTCATTACATATTTACCAAAAAAAATAAGTAAATAAAAAAACAAACATCTATTAATTTAAGTGATATTTAGGGTTGCTAGATATTCTCTTTGCCAGCCCGGGACATCATAATGGAGGACGAAAGCCCGAAAAAAATTTTGTTTATTAGACTATGAATATATTTAATATACTATTACTTTTTCCTCTTCATTGCGTAACCGTATTTCTGGCTACTGGCAGCTGCATTAAGTAGTTTTGATCTTTGAGAACAAAGTCATAGAGCTCAGTACACATTTTAAAAAAATTTACTGAAACTTGGAGCTTTGCGCTCACAAGTTCAACAGTCGCTCTATTTCTTTCCGTCCTCCACTTGATATTCATGAGTGGGAAGATTCTTTCACAAAATGCATTACTTGCCGGGATAAACAACACATAGGAAACAATTTTTAGTAAATTTACAGGAACATGTTTTTTACCACAACTATCGAAAAGTGTTTGCCATTTTACAGCAGCATAGTCACTTTTATCATCCGCAATAACGTTTTCTAATCCTAACTTTGCTGATCCAAAAAAAACTCGATCCAAAAAAAAAGATGATTTAAAAAAACCTCGAGCTATTGTGATGAAATTACTAAGCTATAAAGATAAAGTTAAAATGCTTAAAAATGCAAGAAAATTGAAAGGAACTGCGCTGTATATCAATGAAGACTACTCGCTTGATACTTCGATTTTGAGGAAGAAATTGTTTGAGGAAATGAAGAAGCACAGAACGAATGGTATGTACTCTATAGTTGTTTATGACAAACTTATTGTTACTAACAATAAGTTTGTCATGTTTGTCAACAATGTTAGGGATTTTAAAAAAACAAATAAAAACGCTTAGCTAAATTTTTGTATTTGCAAACATGTTTTTTGTTTATATATATATATATATATATATATATATATATATATATATATATATATATATATATATATATATATATATATATATATATATATATATATATATATATATATATATATATATATATATATATAATTTGTTTATTTGCATAAATATTTATTTTAAATATCATGGCTGAAAAAACCGCTTCACAAAACATAGAATCTGAACCTTTTCAAGTAACTAAAAATATATTATTAGACAATTATTCAGACGCAGATGCAATGAAAATTTTTCATAGAAATATTGAGATAATGTTAAATAATAGCCTTTATTATAATTCAGATATTTCAACTCTTACTGATGACCTAGGTCTTGGTGAATTTTCAATACTACATTTGAATATTAGGAGTATTCGAAAAAATTTTGAGAAATTAAAACAATTTTTATTTAGCACCAAATTTAATTTTCTAATTATTTGCCTTACAGAATTATTTTTCTACAGAATTATTTTTCTAATTATTTGCCTGTACAGAAACATGGTGTCGGGATAGGGAAGTTGAAAATGATTCTAATTTTCAACTTGGTAATTTTAAGGTTGTCCATCAAGTTAGAGGCTCTGAAAGAACAGGCGGAGGAGTGTGTATTTGTGCATAACTCGTTAACTTTTAAATTACGCATGGACCTTTGTTTGGTGACTAATGATTGTGAATCTTTAACGATTGAGGTTATAAATAAAATCCACAAAAATGTAATTCTGAATGTTATATATAGACCACCTTCTGGCAATATAAAAATGTTTCTTAAACAATTTAAAAGTTTAATTACAAACAAAGACATTTGTGGGAAATGCACATACTTTGTGGGAGATTTTAATTTGAACGTACTGGAATATGACGCAAATAAAAACGTTAGAAGTTCTACAATATTGTATATCAAAGTAGTTTTATTCCAACTATTAATAAACCTACTAGAATTACAAAAGATAACTCCACTTCAATAGATCAAATTATAACTAACAATTTCTCTAACATAAAAATTAAAACTGGAATACTTGTAACAGACATTTCAGACCATTTTCCGGTTTTTATAATATCAACAAAATAAAAAATCAATCAAATTTCCAAAAAAGTAAAAATTACTTAAACGAATAATTAATGACGCTTCCATTGTTTATTTTAAAAGCCTTTTATCTTCCACAGGTTGGGGACCGGTCCTGAAAACTACAAATGTTAATATTGCTTATAACAGTTTCAATCAGATATTTCAAAACAACTATAATGAAGCATTTCCAAAAATTATAAAACTTATTAAAAAAAAAACATTTTAAAATCCGTTGATAACATCATAGAATCATAAAAAAAAATGAGTCGAATTATAAAAACTACAAACGACTTTTTGAATCAATTATAAAGTCCTCAAAAAAATCGTACTATACTAACCAGTTAATAAAATTTAAAAATAATTCACAAAAAACATGACGTTTAATAAATGACGTCATTGGTAAAAAAAAGAATAAATTGTAACAGTCCGGAAAAAACTCATAAATAACTGCGAAATTGTTAATAATCTTTAATTGCTCAATCGTTTAATCATGCATTTTTTAATTCAGGCGTAAATTAAGCATCAAAAATTAAACTTAATAAATCTGATTTTAAATCATACCTAACCGCTAATAATACCATAATGGAAAATAATAAATTAACTGAAAAAGAATTATTAAATGCTGGCTCTATTTTAAAACCAAACAAAGGTCTAGGCGTTGACGATGTTTGCATTAATGTAATAATAAAATTTAATGTAATAATAAAATCAATTTCTTATTTAAAATCTCCGCTCATGCATATTTTTACTTAGTCTCGTCAACAAGGAATCTTTCCTGATAAACTTAAACTTGGAAGGATGGTACCAGTCTTTAAATCTAGAGATGATACTAGCATTTCCAATTATAGACCAATCTCAATACTACCATGCCTTTTAAAACTATTAAAATACATTATGTATCATAGACTATTTATCTTTCTAGAAAATAACAATATTCTTTATAACAAACAATTTGGATTTAAAAAAAATCACTCCACAGATCAAGCAATTATTCACCTTATTCAAAATATTTTTCAGGCATTTGATGAAAATAAACATACGATAGGTGTATTTATTGATCTTAGCAAAGCGTTTGACACTGTTGATCATTATATTCTATATAATATACTAGAAAATTATGGGATTAAGCTCTCAAATTTTAAATGGTTTCAAAGCTATTTGTCAAATAGGAAACAATACATTTCATTTAGCTGCGGAAAAACTGATAATATGAATATAAAATTTGGTGTTTCACAAGGGTCAATTTTAGGACCACTCTTATTTCTAATTTATATTAATGATTTAAGCAAATCTTGTAAGTTACTAGACACTATTTTGTTTGCGGATGATACAAATTTGTTTCACGCTTGTCACGATATTAAAATGTTGTTTAATTCAGTTAACATGGAACTCATAAACCTCACAGAATGGCTTAGTGCAAATAAATTATTAATTAATTTAGATAACACAAGGAATTCTTTCTTTCATCGCCATCATGAACGCGATAAAATCACTTTAAAACTTTTAAAACTTTTTAATAAACAAAAACATGCAATGAGAATAATATCTAATGTAGGCCGTTTTACTCACTCGAAAGAACTATTTATAAAGCTGAATATACTTAATGTCTACCAAATAAATATTTTTCATCTTTTAATTTTCATGTATAAAGTTAATAAAAGAACAACACTGAACATTTTTAATTCGTTACTCAAAATAAATAAACATAGATACTTAACCAGATACTCAAACAACACCTATATTCAACCCAAAAGTTTTATGCCACAACTGAGTTTTCATTATCCATTAGAGGACCAAAAGTATGGAATAAAATCCTATCTAATAAACTGAAAACTCTTGAAACTCTTGACGAATCTAAATTAAAATTGAAACAAATGCTCCTAGTTAGTGATAAAGTGCATGACTTTTTCGGGTGACAGATAAGTTTTTTCGATTTAGTTTAAAGTTTATCTTCGTCAACCCTTTTATGGATTTGGTTGAAGCATGCTTAAATACATATAAATATATATATTTTTTAATTGGAAAGGTTCAATTTCTTCTCAATTCTGTGTTTTATTAATAATTTTAGTATTTAATCTTAATTAAAAAAAAAAAAAAGTTGTTACGAACCTTTTTCTTTATTTCTTTATTTTATTGCAAGTTTTACTTTGAACAAATTTATATTAATCTTTATATACTTATTTATTTAATATTTATTTCTAAGAATTTGATATTTTACTTTTTATTGATTATTTTATTACTTTAAAAGAAATTTTTTTTTCAAAAAAAAAAAAATTCTTTATGACCCTGTAACTTTTTGTTTTTGTTTTATCTTTTTAAAAATAAAGTCCTATTTTATATATATTGGTAACATTTATATACTCTATACGAAGTTATTTATTTTTTACGGAATCAGTCTCGGGGCTTGGCAATAAGACAAATTGTGTCTTCTTCTTGCCCCGGCCATTTGTACATTGGAAATATTGGTTGTATTTATATTTTTATACGGCAAAAAATAAAGAGAAAAAAAAAAAAGATGAAAATTCATCAAAAATGATGTCCACGTTTATACTTGAAGTTAGACCTAGGACACCACAAGCAGTAATGATGTTCTCAAAGCTGGGGACAACCCATAGCGAGAATCGCCTCAGATAAAAAATCAAACCACTGCTCTAAATAAGTCACAGCTGTCTGCAAACCAGAACATAAATTTGATTATGCGGGAATTAACTCTGACTTAAGAACACACTGGGGGCTAAACCCAAAAAATCTGTCTTGAAACCGGTCGTTCAACTTCTTACTTAAGTCATACATAATATCATACGGCTCGCAAAAAGACTTGTTATCTCTTTCCAGAACAAGAACAGTTTTTTCAAAGACAAAACACAGGTTTTGAACAAAAAATAAATAAATTTAGGTGACTTCCAGTTGCAAATCACCGAAACCAATGTCGACCTGAAGACCGAGAAGTTTTCTAAGTCTTACTGAACAACCGTCTCCAAGTGATTTGAAATATGAAACAATGACCGGCTATGACTGCAGCAAGCTTTCGATAGCAGGACCTAAAGAGAGCCAACGCGTGCTTACATATCTAATTATTTCCTGAAATTTCCTGAAATGTTAATTACAACAACAACAAATAGTTTACAAAAATCGTAAAAAGTAGTTTTAATTCGAATATAGATATATATTTTAAATTCTTTTCTCAAACTTTTGTTTTTTTCTTCGATAATCATCTATTTTTCTTAAATATCTTTTGTTTCATCATACTATCCTTTTTTCTTTTATTTTTCAACTTTTTCCTTATTAGTTTTCTTTTGATTATTTTCTTTCCATTATTTTTTCTTTTTCTTTTTTCTTTCCTTTACGATTTAATTCCTTTTTCATCTTTTTCCGTTGAAAAAAGGATGTTCGCCATTTAGCGAAGCTCTAAATTACAGATTTCCATTTTGTCTGCACTTATGCGCATGTCACAACAAATTAATACAGCTTTCGGCGTGCGACAGTGCAACTGCAAGATCCGAAAAAGTAAATAAGTAAAGTTATAGTTATTAATAAAGTATGTATTCAAGAAATGTGTTATTTATATTTAATCATCACAAGTTTGTTGTGGCTTGAAGATTTAGAACAATTGATGACACTTGAATGATTTTGAAATTTCGGATTCGGGATATTTAACGTTACGGGGAGGGTTGAACCAGGACGCGGGACACAGACGCTTGAATCCGAGACATTCCGGGAAATTCCCGGGACGTCTGGCAACCCTAGTGATATTATTTGTTCTCAAATAAAATAAAAATTCTAATCAAAATGTAGTCAATTCGCATTTCTTAATAAATAAGTAAACAGTTTTGTATTTAACTTAAATCTGTTTATTTCAATTTTTCAAGTAAGTAAAAGAAGAACTTGTTCGAAAAAAAGAACTTGTTCGAACTTTTTTCTAATATAGTTCGAACTTTCCAGTTCGAACTTTTTTTCAAAAAGTTTTGAGTTTTTATTTTTAATTACATGAGAAATTAATGAAATTAACTTGAATAGAAATTATCGAAATTAATTTCATTAAAAATTAATGAAAATAATTTAGAATGTCAAGTCATATAATATAGAAAATATTATATACGTTTAAAATCGGGGGCCCTGCTGGTACCCTAATTTGTTTGGGCTGGGCGCCTAGGCTCCCAGGAACCCGGGTTAATCCGGCATTGCAGAACAAACATAATATTGAGTTTGTAATTATTTGTTATCTTTCAGCTGCCATTATTCTTTTTATGTCAGAATTATTATAAAATATATTGTTATAAAGATATTTAGGAACTATTTAACTTTTCATTTACGGGGAAAGTGCGACAACGCTGGTCACTGAAAAAGATCGTCAAAGTAAACGTTTAGAATAGCATGTTAATAAACTTTATAAATCGTCAAAGTAAACGTTTACAATGGCAAGTGTATAAACTTGCTTTCATCATTTTATGAAAGAATTTTATGCAAAAGTGAAACATAATTTTATTAGAAACTTTAAAAGAATATAACATAACTTTGTAGTTGACCAAAAAACTTTAAAAGAATATAACATAACTTTGTAGTGACCAAACATTTTTAAATGAGAAACTACAAGAGAAAAACTAATCAAGCTAACTGGAACAAAGATGACATGAAAAATGCTACTACAACAGTAAAGTTGAGGCAGATCTCTTTAAGAAAAGCTTGTAAAAACTTCAGTGTGCCAAAAGATTCACTACATCGGCGTGTTAAAAAGGTTTCACTTGAAAGTAGTTTACACACTAATATACTTGGAAGATTTAGAAAAGTGCTTTCTGATAATCAAAAGCAAGATCTAAATAAGTATATTAAAGATATAGAAAATTCATTTTATGATCTCTAAATGATGGATATTAGATTGATAGTATTTTAGTTCTGCAAAAAAAATTTAGTTCCAAATCCTTTTAATAAAGATAGTAAATTAGCAGAAGAAGACTTTGTGCGAGACTTTTTAAAAAGTCCATCCTGATTTATCACTAAGAAAACCAGAAGCAATTTCTATAAACAGAGTATTTGGTTTGATCGAAAATAATATTGAAATCTATTTTAATTATTTAGAGAATTTGTTAGATAAATATCACTTTGAGCCACATCAAATTTTTAATTGTGATGAGTCTGGGTTGTCATGCGTCCATAAGCCATTAAAAGTTATCTCATCTACAAGAAAATAGTATCTTTCATCAGTGACTAGTGAGGAAAAAGAAGTACAACGACAATTTTATGTGCATGTAATTCTGTTGGTCATTATGTACCACCTATGATGATATTTAAGCGCCAAAAAAAAAAGAAATTATTACTCACAGATAATGCTCCAGTTGGAACTATTCAAAGATGCTCAGAAAATGGTTGGGTTAATACTGAATAATTGGGTTAATACTTGAATATAAACAACATTTTGTTAAACATGTACGATACACCTTGATCAACAAAGTTTTAATTATATTTGACAGTCATTGCTCTTATACCAAAAGCTTAAAACTTATTATGAGCATAAAACTATGCTCGTGACAATGGATTGCTGTTGTTATTGCTACCACCACACACAAATCATTAATTTCAACCATTAGACTGTGGATTTTTTAAGCCTTTGAAAACCTTTTTTAATCAATCATGTATGAGATGGATGCGAAATCATTCAGGAAGACAAATAAAAACAAAAAATCTTGGAGAAATTTTTAATGAAGCATATTTAAGAGCTGCTAATATGGAAAACGCTACTTCAAGTTTTAGAGCAACTGGAATTGTCCCATTTAATCGGTATTTGATAGAAAATGAATATCCAAGGACATCTTTGAGTGATAATAATAAAATCAGGTTATCCATAACTCATGAAATTCACTTTGAACGCTATAACAAAAAAGAAAATCTCAGATTATAACTAGTTCTCCATATAGGAAGAAAACTTTACTTAAAAGGAATAATGAGAAGAAAAACTGGAAAAGAACAATGACAAGAAATTAAACAAAAAAATGTAAACAATGAAGAGGAATGGTTTTGTCCAGTTTTTCAAGGAAAATGGTGCAATGGTACCCAAATTGACTGGATAGCTTGTTGTGTATATACTGTTTGGGTACACGAAGACTGCACATTAAACAATGTTTGCTTTTTATGTGAATAGATTTTATTGAAATTTTTTGACTAACATGAAACTTTGCATATGAATTTTTACATTGATATATTTTTAAACTCCTATCATTTTTTAATTTAAAAGGACAATTGCTTTTTTATGCAAGTAGATTTGGTATTTTATTCAATTATTTGACAAACATGAGACTCTGTGTTCAATATATATTTTTTCAATTACATTGTGCTTTACTTCCTATTGTGTTTTTTGTTTTAGATAATATTTGTTTTTTATGCAAGCAAATTTATTAATATATGCATATATTTTGAGTTATATATATATATATATATATATATATATATATATATATATATATATATATATATATATATATATATATATATATATATATATATATATATATATATATATTATATATATATATATATATATATATATATATATATATATATATATATATATATATATATATATATGAGGCCTGTAGGAACAAAAGTTATATTGGGGGGGGGGGTAGTACTACCCTGAAATAGTTTTAAGGACTTTTTTTTTTTTTAGTCATTTTTTTAGTCACTTTATTAAAAATCATTATTCGTGTTTGAGTATAGATATATTTAAATATACCATTGTATTATTATCATTGCTATTATTGTTATTACCTTTATTTTTATTAATATCATTATTATTAAATAATACCATTATTTTTATTAATACCATTATTTTAAATGTTATTAATACCATTTTTATTATTATAGTTATTATTAATGTTATTATTATTGTTTACGTTATGATTTTTAAAGTTATTATTTTATTCTTATGCTATTATTCATTATTATTAGGTATTTACGCATCATTACGCATCATAGTAATTATAGTTTTACCTAAAAATGTTAAAATAAACCATGTGACTTTATAAAATAAAATAAATATCGATAAATCTTTGACATTTTATAAAAATAATTTGGTAATAAAGTTGCGTCGAAAAGCTAGCAATTAGTTATCATAAAATTTATTAAAACTGTGATATAACTCCTTTTTTAACTTCATTTACTTATGATTTATTTTGTAACAGTTTTGCTGACAAATTATTATGTCTAATGTACAAGACATGTTTTAGACGTTTATAAAACGTACTTATACGTTTGAACACGTGTTTTAAACGTTTTAAACACGTCTTGTGTCTACTGTGTCTATTTAGATCTTAATTCAAAGAAAAGTTATAGAAAGTATTATGCTACTGTCATTTTTTGTTTTATATGGATTGACTTCTAAAAAATAATTTTTATTTAGAAATTTGCTGAAAGGGGACAAAAAAATGGTTCGACTTAACAAAGATTGGTTATCCGAGGTTTGACTTGACCGCAGAACTTTAATTGTATTCAGCTAGGCGACTTTAAGGGACACAAAAAACAGTTCAAGATAACAAAAGTTTGAGTTAACTGGTGTTTGACTTACCGGGAATTAACTGTATTTACTTATTAAAATAGAGTGTATATATTTATTAAATTAAAATATGTATTTATTATTAGGGGTCTTCCATAAAGTACGTACACAGGTGTGATGGAAAAAGGGGTAACTCAAAAGCGTTCCAATATCTGTTCAATTTATTTATTTTTTATTTCATCATTTTAAAAAAAGAATACAATGCCGTGTTATATAAATAAAATCTAAATGACCGGGGCAAAAAAAAGATAAAATTTGGCTTATCACTACGCCCCAACGTACTTTTATCAGCAAGCGTGTACAACCATTAAAGGTAAAGATACAATTAAGGTTGGTCATGAGTCGGGGTCCAGACCCAACCCTATTAGTCAAAAAAAAAATTGCGTATTTTTTGTTTAAAATGCTCTAAGAAGTTCTAATAGTCTTGTCACAGAACTGCATTAAAGAATTTTAATTAGACGTGGGTCTTAAACTGAAGGCCTTAGAATAGTAAGACCCAAGATTATGCGAACTCTTTCGTTGTAGGCCTTCTAATAAAGAATTCACACCCGAAGATGAGGATTCTGGTCAATAATTGAGACTCACAGGCCAACAATCAAAAAGCCCTATTTATTACCAATGTATATAATTTTTTTATTACCAATGCATGTAACAAAACCCCTCCTATAATGTAACTATTATAGTAGCTAAAAATAAGGACCCAACCACGTTCAAAGACTTTTAGCATTTTTTTTTTAAATTAAGTTATAACTTAAGATGACGGTAAATGAAAACGTCAGAAAGTATTAACAAAAAACTTTTTTCGAAATAAATGATTTTACGTAAAACCATTTATTTCGAAAAAAATTTTCTGTTATTACTTTCTAACGTTTTCATTTACATATATTGTATACAATATCGATAGATAGCAATAGTATTATTAATAAATGTGTTAGACTTTATGTAAATTCCAAACAAAATCTTGCAAAAGTCTTCATACTGACAAAGGTCAATAGTATTTTTTTTTTCCTAGAAATTAAAAATAATGGTTATAAACTAAGATACCACGAAGATTTTAACTAATCTTATGAGCACACAATGGCTTCCAGTGTGCTTAAAATCATAGAACTACGATATTTATCAAGATCTCTACCACCTGTGCTAAAGACTGACTCAGAAGAAACAGTAGATAATGGAATCGACAAAATATATCTTGCTAAACATTGTGTAACTGGAAATCTGACTCTGACATGTTTCCACCATTCCAGTATGTTTAATCTTTCTTTATCAACAATCAATGGCTCATATAAGTACAACCGTAATTCATTTTTTAGTTCAAAAGAAGAAGATTTCAAGGCTACATGTTTTTTGAATTTCTCGATTCTTTTAAGGCTACATGTTTTTTGAATTTCTCAATCCTTTTTTGAATATAAAAAAGAAGCAGAAGTTTCATTAATATTTTGTAACTTCTGTTCAATTGTGGCATCATAAATTTCTCTAAAGTAGAACTCAACGCTAATCATTTTTTAACGCGGGTCCAACACAGATAAAATCGCTAATATATCGGAACTAATTTTTTAATATTTTAAAAATTTTACCATCATTTTGCTTCCCATTTCCCCAGTTTGCTGTTGGATTTATTGTTGTAGAGAAAAGGTTTGTTACTCCGTAACTTCTTTTAGACAAATAAAGGGATTTTTGAATTTCAATGCAGTATCCAACATTATATAATTAGAGTTCTATCTTGTTTTCACATCTAAAACAACATTACAAGGAGCTTATATTTGGAATGCAACTTGCCATTTCAAAGTTGACGATTTAATAAGGTAAGGTTACTCCGTAGAATTTTTAAATAATCACAACAACCTTTAACATTTGTTCACTCCTCTTTTGCGAATGTGTGTAACTTAAGCCAATTTCTTTTAGACGAATAAAGGGATTTTTGAATTTCAATGCAGTATCCAACATTATATAATCAGAGTTCTATCTTGTTTTCACATCTAAAACAACATTACAAGGAGCTTGTATTTGGAATGCAACTTGCCATTTCAAAGTTGACAATTTAATATATTCACGCTTTCTCAAACTTTTACTATTATATGCTTAATGCCTTCAATTGCTTTTTGAACAACCAAATTTAAGATATGCGCAGAACATCTAACATGAAAAAAATTACCGTCACTGACGAGTTTAGTAATAAACTTCTCATTGAGAATTCTAACCATTGTGTCATTTGCTGAACAGTTATCTAAAACAACACACATGATTTTTTTTATCAACGTTCCATTTGTATAACTTTTCAAGTAAAGTTTTATATAGCGCTGTTGTAGTATGAAAGTATAGTGTTGCTGCAGTATGAGGTGCATCAATATCAATAAAATTAAGTATATGCTTTTTTAGTCTCCAATTATTATTGATATAGTGGCAGGTAAGAGCAATATATGCTTTATTTTGAATAAACGACCAAAAATCACTCGTGAAATTAATTTTTCCTTTTCATCCTCGAAGACTTTCAAACAATCATTTGAATTGTAAGTCGAATAACCATTTTAAAAAAGACGTTGTAGATTTTTACTATACTCTCTAAAACCGCAATGTTCAAAAATCGAAAAAGGGTATTCGTGAAGTATTATTTTGCAGTCCAAGTCGTTTCTTTTTGTTTCTTGATTAAATTTGAAACTTATTAACTCCAAAATATCATCAACTATTACTTTATAACTCTGTAAAAAGATTCGATCTTTTATTGGGGAAAAAACTTGTGAGTGTTTAGTCCTCAAATGTTTGACCAAGTGACTAGATCCATCTGTAGGTCTTGCTAATAAAGAATGAGAATAATAGTTACACTTTGCTTTATGTTGACCATTGATTAAAACCTTTTTATAAGATGCCCAAACTTTTGAGATGCATTTTCTCTTTTTAGTTTTAGGTAATACACTCAACTCAGATGAAAGTAGCTGTTCAATATCAATAATTGGAGTGATAGCATTTGCGTTTTCTACCTATGTTATATCTGTAAAAAACAAATGAAATAAAAAATAGGTATCTAAAGAAAAAGATTGGTTTTGAACCTTTTATAACTTACGTACTTCTTTAGTCTTTTTCTTTGATGTAATAAAATTTTTGAAACTAAAAATAAAGCTTTTATGAGAAGATTCTTCGATGAGACGAATTTTTTTAAACAATCGGGTTTATATATTTTTCGAAAGTCATCAGTAGATGTGAATTTTTGCGAGATGTCTCTTTGTGAAAAGAGAACAAAAAGCAATCCATTAAATAAAAATACAATGATAGAATTCTCGTTACAAAAAACACTCCATAAAACCTGTTTTTTAGTTCTTTTATTTATTAAAGACAATTCCCAAATCGAATTTTATTTAACTTGAAAATTATTTTTCTTAACAAAATCTTTTTTTAAAGAGTGCATAAAATCAGGTTTTATAATCTGGTTTGTAAACCTTTTTGAATATTTTAGAAATCATTGTTTCCATCGGCATACTCCTAATATTAAATAAGATATAATGAAAAAAGTATATAAGAAAATTATAATAATGAAAACATATCAATTAAGAAAATGTTAGTCGAGTATGGAATAACGCGTCTGGACATTTTAAGATCCATACCAACCCACTTGGTTAACGGTCTGACCGGTCTGGGTCTGGTGGGTTTTGGGTTCGAAAAATGAGACCCAGACCCGGACTTAACGGGTCAAGTTGGGTCTGGATCTAGACTCAACCCAATACCAGCCCTAAATACAATGACTTTATACCACTTAAAAGTTATATACAAATATTTACAAGTATTTTAAGATCAATTACTAATCTACAATCAAGAGAAAATCGTAAAAAGAAAATAAACAACAAATATGTACAAAAGGGATAGAGAAGGGAGGGGGGGGGGGAATACAGCGAGTACGTACAAGGTTTGACTATCTCTCCTCCTTTATCTCTCCTAAAACTTTTTTTCTTTTTTTATTAACAAAAGTATTGCATTTCGTGAGTTAAAAAAAAATCAATATTCTGTTATGAAACAGAGTTATGTCGAAATAAATAAAAAAATATTTATAATTCATTTTAAAAATTTATGCGTGGGGAAAAGATTAGGGTTTGACTTTATAATAATGCGTAAGTACACAGTGATGATTAAAAGCATATATGTGCATACAAGAAGAGAGAGACTCTTAAATCAGTGGTTCAGAGGTTTTACTGTAAATGTACTTTATGGATGTCACCTTACAAAAAATGTACCTTAAATGTTGTGTTTTTCAATATCATATCCTTTATATGAACCTTCGTTGTAATATATAAATCTGTAGAAGAGATACAAATACAGAACTTTTTCTTTTGTTATACATTTTTTACAGATTTTTTTTACAGTTTATATAATATAAAACAATACAATATATACAAATACAATATAATAGGTATATACAAAACACACCTGCAATATTCCTTTTGGTGCAATTAAAAATATACAATTCACAAACTCTGCAAACTTTTTCGGAAACTTCCGCACTCTTTTCAATTTGCCTGATGTAGTCCATGGTGGGTTCACCTAATTTATTTGTGCTCAAATCAGGTGACTTGGGAGTGGGGTGGATGTCTGACACGTTTTTTGGAAATTCATTGACTTCCACTGAAACTCCTCTTCCTACATCCGAGACAACCCCTTTGCTCCATTTGCTCGTACATTTTGAGTTTGAGGTTTTATAAATACTTCTTGTCCTCCTTTGTATAGCGATGGAGAATTTTGTCTTTAGTTTTGGCAAAAACTGTGCGTAGTTTCTACTCATAGGAGAATACAGCTCTATAGGGAAGTGATGTTTCTTTACCATTTATTATTGGCGCCACATAATACCAATACACCATCTTTTACGGATCTTTGACGCTCCTGGCTGACATATGATTAAATGTTTGATGATGACGTTCAACAATTCTATTTTCAAATGGCTTGCAAGTACGAAGAATGATGACAGAAACTCCCTATTCAGCGCATTATTTACGCACGAGTTCTAAGGAATATTTCTTCTATTCTCAATTGCAGTTGGTATTGTCTAGCAATTGCTTCTCAATTGCTAGACAATACCAACTGTTTTCAATATCAAGACTTTCCTCCCATCAAATATGCACGGGATATACCAATAGCCATCTTTTACAATATTTTTTACAAATGACTATACGTGTTTTCTGGTTACTTTCTTTTAAGTCTATGTTTGCTTTATCGGATAAAATGTTCGATTAACTCCAAAGTTATAAAGAATTTGAAAAACTTTACATAAGTTGACGTAACATTAACTGCCATTAGTGTCACGAGATAAATTTTCTTCATTAAACTACATTCTTTTACAAGATCTTCAATTAAAGATAGCAGGCGTTGGACAAGTGGTTTTCCAAGACTAGGAACTTGAATGGGTTTGTACTTATTAGGTGATTTTTTTTTTTAATTTCAAAACACGAATACACAAAAAGCCAAATTTTGGGGCAAAAATACAAAAAATGAGACTACAAAAAAAAAAATCCAAAAATATTAAATAAAATAATTTACCTTATGTTAAATCAGCAAAACACCCAAAAAAATGTGCCAAATAGTTCCCAAATAATTATGGCTTTGAGCGCAAGGTAAATCTTAATATTTTGCCGCTTGACCACAAGGTAAATGTTAACATTTTTGGACTTTTTTTTTTAATTGTTTTTTTTTTAATATTTGCCCCAAACTTGGCTTCTCGTGTGTATTTGCATTTTAATTTTTTTTTTTAAACTACTAGTCCCCAATGATTAAAGAATTTAACCAACCAACAGCTGTCGCAGAATCTCTCATTAAGCTAACAAGTTCAAAACCCAATTTATTGCTCGATTGAGTTCTCTGATCACAGCTTCTAACTCTGCAAGATAAATATGAGCCGTATTATCTTGTTTCTTCAGCCACGAAAAAACTTCGACCATTTCTTTAGCAACTTCCAGAGCTGTGCCAATAACTAAACTGCTAGTATCACACCACACGGTTTTTTAAGAAGTAGTTTTGACATTCTATGACCCATGAATCTTTCTTGCTGATTCTTACCTTTAGGCTGCTTACTAATTTTGTTACATAATCATCCAGCACTCTTTTCAAATAGCTGCATGAAGGACGCAATCAATTTGATATCATAAAATGTCTGGTTAACTGTTCATACCAACAAAAGATTTGCCAATGTGTAATTCTTCCTTCAGAAATTTTGAGCAGGTTGTCACCTTTCCGACGTACTTGGTTGCTGTGTTTATACACTCGTAATTCAAGCACACAACCGTCAACAAGGTTTTCCGGTAACTTTGAATCTCATTCATATTTTTTGAAATGCTCTTGAACCCTACGATTCGACACAATGTTATTTTTAACAAAGATGTTAATAATGAATAAATCCATCTAAATTTCGATAATTTTGTTCAATGATAAAATATTTTTTTAAATTTTAATCATTTTTACATATATATTCAAACCAAAACCCAATCTTTTTAAGCAGTAATAAATTGAGTTTTATGTGAATTGAAGTTTACCAGCCACTGAGCGCCCCATGCTGTTGCTGAAGTTCTAAGCTCAAATGTCCCCTCGAAGCAATAAGAGAGTGTTGTCTTTTTATAAAGGTAGGAATAAATGGTAGTTTCATCAGCGAACAATGCTGAATTTCTGGTTGATCGTTTTTTTAAATTAAGAAAAGTATAGTGCTAAGGATTGAACCTTGAGAAACCCCTGACGTTACAGGAAATGAAGAAGAGTGCTGTCAATCGAGAACAACTTGTATACCTTAAGAAAAGAGCTTATGGAGAGGACCAGTATATCAAGCTTTGTCAAAGCATGCTATACTTTATTTTAGACAACAATTTATAAACTCTTCGTATGTTATTAGTGGGAGAAAGCGCATTTTTTACTTTATTGCAATCTTCTTTAACATACTCGCTTAAATCTTCACTACTACATTGTTAGTTAATAAAACATTTTGGTGCTTTACAATGTATGTACAATGAAGTTTTGCTACAAATACCAAAAACTGGATTCACTCTGAAAATTTACTAGAATCATCATATTGTTACATAAAGCAGGCAAACTTTATTACTATACTCATAGCCAAAATAACTTGTAACAATAAGTGCGCATTTGCTGTTTTTTGTTGTTCACACGCTGTAATAAATTTCCACTGAATAAAATTCTGAACACCTAAGAGCATAATAAGCGATATATCCAAACAAAATATAATGGTTATATACATAATTCGTTCCTTCTGACCCAATTAAAAATAAAATTTATATACAATGCAAACAATAACACTTATCACAGTATCTGTTATTTTCTTCGAAGTCTTCTTTTTTTCATATTGTATAAAGCTAACTTTTACTAATTTCCTGTTGTTTTTTTTTTAAATATATGCTCCTGGTTGAATCCCTCAAAATATATTAAAAAACAAAGAATTTAACGGCAAACAGAAAATAAAATATTACAGTATCAACCACCAAATAAATCATGGTTTGCAAAAAAGTTTGCATTTTACTGGTATGCAATTTGTGGTTTGTAGTTCGCATTTTACCGAATACCAGTTTAGAGAGAGCAAATAGTTCTGTTTTTTCCGTGGGAGAGGTAATAAGATCAGATCCGTAAATTAACGATGGAATTTTTGAGCAGAGGCATAGCAAGGGGAGGGAAGGTGGGCAGTTGCCCCGGGCGCCACTCTGGATGGGGCGCCAAAAAAGGGAAAAAACAATAAAAATGAATGAATTCACAACTCAGATCCAGAGCCAATAGTGGCTAACAGTCAAACGACTACAAGATCCCACGATGAACTTTAAAGATGCAGGATCTGATATGAAAATGTTGGAAAATTATCTCAAAGAATTTCGTGATCATTTGTGCCAAAATGCAATTGAGTATAACAAGGTCAGATGTATGGAATGGGGAATTTAAGCTGAAAAGAGAGTCAGGCGACGGCGAATAATGCCAGGTGAAAGAGCTGGAGATAGCGGCCTCTCTGCTGAAGATGAAGTTAGCAGAGTTTTGAAAATGATATTGGACCGTTTTCAACAAGAACTAACAACTCGCTTTAGACGATTAAATAATCTCAATGAAAAATTTGGATTCCTGCTCGATTTGAGAGTATTACTAAAGAGGGATGGTGATGAAAATCAAGAAAGTTTGCAGAGACATTGTTTGGATCTGGGAAATTTTTACAGTACAGATATCAGTGAAGCAGAATTATTCACTAAAATTGCAGACTGTCAGATGCAGCTTAAATCTCGTGGGGGTCCAATACCAACAATTCCGCTGGATTTACTTTCATTTATTTTGTCATACGGAAATGACGTTTTCCAAACTTATGCATTGCATTACAAATTTTGCTCACAATTGGAGTGTCAATAGTCAGTTGCGAACCTTCAGCAAGTTCAAGCTTATTCTTTCATATGTCTGAGCTTCAATTAACAACGTCTTGTTAATTTGGTAATCCTTAGTGTCGAAAGAGAATCTCTAGAATCAACAGACTTTGACGACATAATAGATAAATTTGCTTCAGTTAAAGCTAGAAAGATCAAATTATAATTTATAAATAGTTGTTGATTATTGGATCTGATTGACCATCAGCATGCCATCTGCATGAACCATAATGGATACGTAATTGGAAACATGAGGGGCGCCAATTTTCAGCATTGCCCTGTGTTTGAGGTAACTTTCAGACATGGAGTAATCTCCAAACTTGATGCTTTACATAAAAATGGATTTATGTGTTAAAATTGATAACACTACTATAAAGTTGGAAGCCGTACTGAGTATCAGTTTTGCTTTTGAGTGGCTGCTATCCTACTATCATGTGTTTAATGTAAATTATCCTTTAGAACTTTTTAGTGTGTATTGATTTTTGGTACACTTTTTGGTACACTTTTTGGTACTTTTTTTGGTATACTTTTTGGTACACTTTTTGGTACACTTTTTGGTACACTTTTTGGTACACTTTTTGGTATACTTTTTGGTCTTTTTTTGGTTTTCACTTTTTTGATTTGAATAAGCAGCCAAGGAATTATTGTTAATACTTTTTTGAAAAAAATAATGTCATAAATATAACATGAAACTAAACAATATTAGGTATTTTAAATACTTTTTCTTAATTTTTGTTATATTGTCTACTTTTGACTTGACTTTAAAAAATTTTTTCGACCTGATGTTTTTAGTCTTACCTAAAATTCACGTAGTTTGTATTTAAAAGAAATACTGTATTAGAGTTGCCTCCTTTATCTGAACGAGAATGTAATCAAACTTTTTATTTTAATTAGTTTTTTATTATCATACTACTTGGAGACTTAAATGAAGGGAATAAATCACACATAAGTAAACTTCAAAAACATCAAAATGCCTTTATATGTTCTAAAAAAAGGTTAGTGTACAAACTATATAGCGTTGAATTTTTTTTACGTTACGAATTAAATGAAACTAAATGTGTTGCAAAAGCTTCAACCAAAGTGTCGCACTAAAAGCTAAATGTGACTTTAATGTCATTTTTTTATGTGACCTTAAAAATGCATTTGCTATTAGAGTCGCATAGTATAGCTGGCGTTAATACTCAATGATGAACTCTACGCACAATGTGGCGTAAGACTTAACACTATTTTTAAGCGTGTGTCAAATGTTAAATGGTTTTGAGAAACCTCTAAATATAACTTTTGCACTAACTTTTTAAACTCAGTTTAATAACCCAGTACAGTGAAAACAGACATTTTTTTTAAATGTTTTTTCAAAAACCGCCCTAATAAATAACAGTGATTAGTATATTTGTACTGTATTTTCTATGTAATTTAAATCTTGTGTTAATTTTGGAAAACCCTTTAACAACAATAATATATCAAAGACTCAATGTCAAAGTAAAAAGTGTTTGTCAGCAACTTTACACCAGACTAAATAATGCAAAAAATTACTGTACTTAAATTAACAAATTGAAAATCAGTTACTACGACACACGGTTGATAGTTGATAAAACATAAATTTTATTTATGTAATTTTAATAAAAATACTCTTTTTTTTATAATTTTATTTAACTGTAAAAACTTACATTTAAAGAGTTTGATCTTTCCATTAAAACAAGTACATGCTTGAAATTGTGTAACACAAGAATTTTCATTTAATGGTGATGAGACTATTACCCACAAAATAAATCCAAAATATGCTGCAAATCCAACTACAATCAACAAGCCAATATTGTTAACAACCAAAAAGGCAAGTGCCTAAAAATACAAATAATATACATGTAACACATAAGCTTAAAATTAAATTTTTTTTTGTATAACTTGCTTTATCTATTTCACATAAATTAATGAAATAAATTTTTTTAAATTTCTTTTGTAAATAATTTAACTAATTATAATTAGATAAAAAAAACAAAAAAACAATTTAACTTGGGCAATTGAGCTTACATACTAACTTGGGCTATTGAGCTTACATACTAACTTGGGCTATTGAGCTTAGATACTAACTTGGGCTATTGAGCTTACTACTAACTTGGACTATTGAGCTTACATACTAACTTGGGTTATTGAGCTTACTACTAACTTGGACTATTGAGCTTACATACTAACTTGGGCTATTGGGCTTACTACTAACTTGGACTATTGAGCTTACTACTAACTTGTGCTATTGAGCTTACATACTAACTTGGGCTATTGAGCTTACTACTAACTTGGGCTATTGAGCTACCTCCTTATAAATAATAATACTAATATTTTTAAATTTTCTCCATTTTCAAATTGCAAAAAGTTAACCTGCTGTGTGTGATTATTGGACTTTTTTATGCTTAAGCTAACAAAGGATAATTATAAATACTCTGCTGCCTTGAGTCTTTTAGTTGATTAAAGGTTGGAGATAATGTTTAAATTAAAATATTTATCTTAGACAGAGATGCAAACTGCATCTATTAACTGTCTTAAAGGAAGCCTCTGAGGAAAAGTCTTGGGGCAAGCAAAAAATCTAAGCACACCAGTCTTTATTTAAAAAGTGTATATGGCATAAATATAAACTATTACAATGTTATTTCCTAGGCGGATAAGTGACTAATAGCAAAATCTCTCAAAATCTAGTTATTTTTTATTTTTTTGTGTGTGTTTTTTTGCCAAAAAAATCACCAAATCTATTTTCTCATTGAAAACACAAACCAATTTACCTAATTGTCACAAAACTGTGTTTGAATTCTATGAACATTTTTTTTGTGTACTTTTGTTTTTCACCGCTTTACTCTATTACCTTTTTCTTTGCTTTTTATCACTCTTAAAATAACCCAAACTATTTGCCTTTTTTCTTTGATTTGTGCTAATTGCTTATTCTCCTTTATGTGGTTTAGACAATGATTTCAAAAAGTTGCTTTAATTCTTTTATGAGGAGCATTCTTTTCATGACTTAAATTGCTATTGGAAGAAAAAAAGATGCCATTCGTTACTTTTTGAACTAATAAATGGCATCTCTTTTTTTTACCACCGTTTTAAACTGTTAGATTTATGCAAAGATGAAACTTTTTATTTCTTTGTCAGTTTAAATTGAAGCCTCCTGCAACTTCATAGTTTTCCTTTATTCTAAGTTGTAGTATGTATTTTCAATATGCAATTGTAATTTTTTTTTACCTTTTTTACTAAAAAACCACTAATGAGGTTACAAATAACAACTTTTGTAAAAACAGATATATTTTTTCATTGTACGATATTTTTGCAATTATGTATTGTCTTATGGTAAAGTTTATTAATCTTAGATAACTGTATTTTATTGAAGTTTTTAGTTTTTAAGTTTCGATAGACTTTTGTAAAATCTTTAGTAGTGTCATTAACAAAGTTGAATATTTCTCAACTGATTTGATGTTATTTTCTCTCCCGAAGATAAGACTATTAATAATACTTATGTATAAGAAGAAAAGTACTACTATAGAAGAATATTTCATCTCTTGAATCTAATAACCACACTTTTCAAGCAACAAGTTTTTAACTGATTTCAAAACCAAAAATTTCTAAGAAACCTAATTTATTTTTCCATGACCTTTTTAAAAAAATCATTACCCTGCTGAGTAGTTTCTTCAATTTTCTCCTCAACTTATTCGGATACATTAGAACTAGAAAAAACATTCAACGACAATAGCTTTTCAGATGATTTAACAATTTCAGTTTTTGAAGCTATAGAAAGCACATTTTTTCTTGTTGAACTGAAAATATTTGTGGATTGTGCAAGTACAGTAAAAGAATTGCTTCTGATTTTTTACTTATCTTCTTTCTCAAATTTGATTGTCTTAAAATTACAAACTTATTTAAGAGTTTAAATTTTTCAGTTCATTTAACAAAAACTCAAACATACCTTTACTAGGTAATAAATTAGCTAGGTAATAAATCTCATCGCTCTAAACTTTCTACTACAAGAGAAGTTGGTCCCAAGCCTTTGTAAAATTCTAAAAGTTTAGGATGTTGAGCGTCATTTCAAATATAATTGAACCAATACCATTTAATGCTAAAACTGTACATTCTTTTACTGCTAGAAATCTACCAATAATTTCTTCTTTAATATTCCGTTTTGTTTTGCAGTCAAGAACTAAATTTAATTCTTTTTTTTCTTTTGGTTTGAAATTTTGGAGAATGGTATTTTTTACTTGAAATTTTTAAAGGAACTTGAAAATTTTCTGATTTGTGAAATTGATTGCTTGTAATTGTCAACCGAAATAGGAATAGAATGTTCTTGGTTGCAAACATAGTTATAACTATGTTTCATCTTGTGTATGTATCATCTTATAAGATGATACAGGGGTGAATCCAGCATTTTTTGGTCTCTGAGATTTTCCAGACATGGAGGGAACTCCAAACATTTATATGTTTATACTTATGCCAAATAAAAATTTTTGTTAAAAAATGCTGACCTCGGATAAAAAAGCCCAAAAATATTTTCGTCGTCATTAATAGTGAGAGCAACAAGTTCATAAAATATTTTTCTTGTTCTAAACAAATATTTTTTGCATTATCCTCAACTTGGCTTATATTTATTGATAAGTTGTAAGTTTCATTGTATAATCTCACAGCGATCACAAATTATGACCATATAAAATTTGCAACCCCCTCAAGTTGAGGGGTGTTCAAACTTTGCACCATGTCTGAAAGTAAGCTCAAAGACCAAAAACAGCTGAATCCGCCTCTGTGATGCTCTTTATAACCGCCATATTGGTCTTCATCTTTATCTTCTGCTTTCTTACTTAAAACATTTACTTCGGCCTTAGCTTCAACCATTTCTCTATGTTTATATAATACACCAGTAAAAGCTAAGTGGATTGCATGTGAATAGCATAATTGATTAATTATATATAGTGTTTGTCAAACTTCGTCATAACACCAGCACACCATTTAGTGCTGCAACTATGCCAGTTTGTAGATTCAATTTGAAACTTTTCAAGTCTTCTAAATACTAAATCCAATGTTCTTTGAGCATCACAAAAACCAGCAATGAGAACCAATCTCAAGTTAAAATCTTCTGCTAAGTGCTGTACATTGATGTTTAAATATCTATCATTTCTTTTGCTTGTCCATTTTAATTGAATAAAATTTTTTCCTTTTAATTTTTATTGAATCTACTTCTCGAAGAGTTTCAAGTTTGGCTTTGTCATAAACGCATGAATGAGATTCGTTGCTCTTGCGTTGTTTCTTGGTAATTAATGTCCTCAATGTGGAAGAAACTCGTATGAATGAGCTAATCATAATGCTAATAATAAAAAATCCATCCCATCATCTCTCGTTTCAAGTTTTGATATGATTTCTTTTAAACTACTTCTTTTCACTTTCATAAAGTCTAAAATATTCTTTTTGTTCTTTTGAAGAAGTTCCAGCGTTTTTTCTTTACCAAACATTTCTGATTTTTTTTCAATAATTACTTTATAAACTGCATTTAAATAAATAAAAAATTCCTCATTGGTTAATCTTTGCCGCTCAACTTTTATTTTTCAATGTTTGCAGATTGCCTGTCTATTCCTGGTATTTTAAAAATATTTCAAAATTTCAACTTTTTTTTTTTAAATCTTAAAATAATTTTTAGGCCATTACATGAATTTTTTTTAATTTTTATTTACGAGTTTTACTGTTAATTCGGAGCCCTTAAAAAATATTTTCAAAACCATTTTGAATAAAAAACTATTATATAGTTTTTACAATTTTAAACTTCACCTTATATGCTGCTGTGTAATTCTTAAAAAGTGCTGCAGCTTTGATATACATTTATTCTAGAGTTCTTTTATGTGATATTAATCTCCAAGAAGGTTATAGTGAGTGATAACTCACTATAACCTTGCAATAGTAATGATTGCGCAAATAGAACTTTACTAAACATTTTCAAAAGGAATTGCTTTGTGCTAATCAATCATAAAACTGATATTTTTTTTAATAATAATTATCTAAAAACCTTCGCAAACTAATACATTTTTCAAATCCATTTTGGGGCCCTCAAAATCATGAGGCACTAAGCCGGCCTATAGGTAAAGCTGACCCTTAATATAGTCTTTCATTAAAAATTGTTTTTCAAACAAACAAAAAAAGAAAAACTAATACAATGAGGCATTGTTACATTATTTAGTGAAATGACTAAATTAGAAAGGTTATAAAACAACAAGGTTAGATATTGCAAAGATATGCCTACCAAATTTTCAACTTAGAACTTTCTTCTCATGCCAATCCATATTCTTCAATTATAAAGCACTTAACTATTGTTTCAACAACAACATCATTAGCAGCAATTAGTATGTGACCCGAATTGATATTTGACCAGGACCGGGTTTGATAAGACATAGTCGGGGCCGGGTCTATGGATGGGGCTGCATAAAAATTGAAAGTCACTATAAATATATTATTGTTATTTAAAATTCATGATATATTTTACATAAATATTTATATCATCATCATCATCATCATCACCATCATCATCATCGTCATCATCATCATCATCATCATCATCATCATCATCATCATCATCATCATCATCATCATCATCATCATCATCATCATCATCATCATCATCATCATCAACATCATCATCATCATCATCATCATCATCATCATCATCATCATCATCATCATCATCAACATCATCATCATCATCATCATCATCATCATCATCATCATTATCATCATTAAAATCTTATCTGATACACACCATCAGATATAATTACTACTCTCAAACTCTCTAATATCATTGCTTCTTTTCATATCTTTTAAAAACACCATCCATCTGATCTCTGTTCTTTCCGGATAATAAACATCATAAACTTTAATTCCCAATTTCAATCTCATACAATATAACACTATGGATGCATGTAGTGTATAAATTTCCTTTCATTATGGCACTTTTGCTGTTAGAAATGGAGAATATAGAAAAAGTAAAACATGTCTAGGACAATTTCTGACATCTTTTGCTCATTATGAATCTTCTGCTCCACTAGCTGATCTAATAAGATCTCCAAGATAACAAAACTTACCAAAGCACTCGGACTTTCCAGTGCCATTTATTTCAATCTTCATTTGGGCTTGATACCTTAAGCGCATTTTCTTTACTCAAAACCAACAATATTCAGAGTACCTTGTGTTCTGCTATATCTTTTGTGAACCCATTGTTTAAAAACTCTACAAAAAATGTTTGATCAAACTCCTTTTTTCAAAAGCTTAAATTTTAATATTAAAATTTTGAATTTTAAAAAGGAAAATAAACCAATAATAATAAGAGGTAGCCTTGTATCATAGGCGTGTCTAAGGGTCTTGCCTGTCATGCACAGGCATGAACTGCAAAATTTGATCTAACATTATAAA
This sequence comes from Hydra vulgaris, assembly GCF_038396675.1. Classification (NCBI taxonomy): domain Eukaryota; kingdom Metazoa; phylum Cnidaria; class Hydrozoa; order Anthoathecata; family Hydridae; genus Hydra; species Hydra vulgaris. The sequence goes on from NC_088922.1 coordinate 16,546,166, forward strand.
TTGCGATACATACAATAAACTTTTTTTCTTAGATTCTGATTTCATATTAAATTTTTTGATTTTCATTTTCATGTGGACTTTTAATATCTATATATAATAATAAGCTACTTAATAGTGTTAGTAGTAGTGCTGTTAGTGCCCCATTATAAATTTGGGGGTCATATCACTAAACCGAAACCCAATTTTTTTAAATGGGGTGATGGGGGTGTCGGAACCTACTCCCCTCAATATGCCACTGTTGTGCACGACCTGCGAATAAGGTCTGGACACGCTTATGCCTTGTATGTACAGGGTAGTACAGGTATTTGTGTTTCATTTTCCCTGATATCTCCCTGACTTTCAACAATTTATTTTTTAATAAAATGTAATTAACTTTTGTAACTTGTAATTGTAATTTGAATCATTAGAATAACATAGTTAAACTTTTCATTTCAAATATTTATTAAAAAATTATTTTATTTTCAAAATATTTAAATATAAATTGCAAGAAATTGATAGACAAATACTAGAACTTAATTGAATTTATTTTTAGTAAAACTACTTTAAAAATTTTAAAATTATGTAAAATGTCAAAAAAAAAATAATAATAAAAGTAATAATATTTATTTAAGCATAAATAAATAAGTTGAACATAAATAAATAAAAGAAGTTGAACTTTTGTTCAACAGGAAGTCAATTTGTCTAACTTCCTTATTTTTAACTGGTATAAAGAGCATTCATTAAAAATAAGTCATATGTCTGTGCAGATAGTTTAATACTATTGTCATAGCAACATATAGTAAATTAAAGTTATTAGCTAAAGTAATAATAAAATTAATATTTATTAAAAACAGTTATTAAAATAATATATATATTAAAAAATTTATTAAAGTTATTAAAAAAGGAAAATAATCAATTAGCTATGAAATCTATAGCAATGTCTTTGTCACATATCTTTGTCATTTTTTTTTTTTTTTTTATTCATTATTTTTCATTTTTCATAAGCAAAATATCTTGCTTTTATATTAAGTTACGATAAAACTTATTTGTTATGAATATCATATATTTAAACTCAATTTATTGTAGATAATAGCCAAAAGAGAAGTTTCAGCAGTCTAGAATTATTTCAATGTTGCCCATGGGCGTCCAAAAGTTGTTGAATGTAAGATATGCATTGTTGAAATTAATGGAGGAGCAACTGGTGCTCCTTCTTAAAATTTTTCAACAAAGTCATTATAGACTCGTTTGCAGTTAAAACGTTAAGATGAGCACTCTTCTGCAAGTGAATCAAAAACTTAGGAATCTGAAAAAAAGAAAAAGCAACACGAAGAAGAAAAAGGAAAGATTTATTTTTTAAATAAAAAGGTTGACACCAAACAGTAAACATTTAAAGACTCCTTAGAAGGGCATTCAAAATGGAGTTATGATAATTCCGACCAAGTTAAAGGAGACTTGTTGATATATTGGCTTTGTGATGCCTTAAGACCATATAAAACAGTTTCAAATGACCAGTTCTTAAAATTTATAAACCATCTTTCAAAAAAATTTAAAGTACCATCAGAAAAAAATATTCGAACAAAGCTGATTCCAAACATCAATAAAAGAGTTCCATTTGCAGTAAAATCATTACTGAATGCCACAGCATATGTTATTACTACTAATATTTGGACTTCACCAAGTATTAACACTTTTATTTTTTTTACTTCTCATTAGATTACAGAGGACTTTAAAATAAAAATTGCAGTTCTCAGATGTATTCCATTTAAAATATTTCATACTGGTTGGAATAATTCAGAAGCTTTTAAAAACATCTGTAAAATTTGGGGACTAAATAATATTCATATTGTTATTAAAGACAATGCAAGTAATATAATTTTAGCGACAAACTTTCTGGTTTTGAAAGCATAGGCTGCTTTTGTCATATGCTACACTTAGTGGTACGAAACTCAATATATGAGCAGAGTGGCGTCAAAATAATACTGACAAGGTAATTTTGTTTAACTTTTAATATGTGTAAAGTGGTAATATTTTTAAAAAAATCAGTATACTGTTTTTATTTAATCTAATTTTATAAAAAATTTGTTTTTTAAGCTATATTTATTCTCTATAAATTTCATTTCAAAACTATTCAATTCAACTTCTTAACTTTTTTAATCAATTGCAAATCAAAAGTTATTGATAATTTTCTAACTTAAGTCTAACTTAAGGTTAAGAAAGCTGGTGAAAAAGTTGCGAAAACCAAAGGAAAAGTAATATTCATTAAGTACCAGAGCCAAGCATCAGTCGTACCTAATGTTATAATACTTCATTTTGAAACAAGATGGGGAAGTACATTTTTAATGTTGGGTCGTGTAATGCAACAAAAACAAGCTATAAAACTTGCTGGAGATGACATAAGAAATTTTCTCGGAATCAAAGGTAAATGATAGCGATTAAAAAACCAGCGTTTTATAGTTTATATTTACATTAATTTTAATCTCATTTATTTAGTTGACTCCAAATGATTGGATCTTATTCCAAAAGTTTTATCAATACTTGGTCCAATAGATAATGCAACCAAAGTATCAGAAAGTGAAACTGCCCTAATTTCAGATATCATCCTTTTGACCAAAAAACTCAAGATGGAGCTTAATATTATAACTCAAGAAGGAATTGGAACCATGAAAGAAGCTTTACTTGAACAAACAGCACAATAAGTATAGTACTTATTTTCTATAAATAAATTAGTAATTATTGTAAGATTTAAAGTAACTTTGAACCTAAAAAAATATTTAAATCTTAGGATTTTTTTATAACATTACTTTGAATTGGATACTTAATTGAGTAATGATTTTTTGTTAATTTATCTTGAGGGAAAAGAACATTGTTCAAATTGTCTTTTCCCTCAAGACAGTTGTTCAGTTATCCAAATATCGAAGAAAATAAACTATTGACAGTAGCTACATTGCTTAATCCAAGATACAAAACTGCAGGTTTTCAATACAAATTTTATTCTGAAAAAGCACATGAAAAGTTGTTGTACCTTATGATTAGTTAACTAAGTAAAACTGATATTCAAGCAGAATTGACAACTAGTACTATAAATCTAGAATCAACTACCGAACAGGTAAATTTATAAGTCAATATATATAGTCTATTAAACCGTATTGATTAATTATAAACATCATAAACTGTTTATCATAAATAGTTTAATTTAAGTTTAAAAATAAATTTGTAAACATCTTTTATAAAAAAGATAAAGGAGTACATAGTACACCTAAAACTGAATACATTTCAAATAGTTTTTATGGATTTTTTTAATATAATTTAAAATTTAAATATTTTAGGGTTTGCAAATTGTCATCAGTTAAATCAATGTGGGAAACATTTTTAGTAGACGATGAGTCAGATAATGAAGAAAGTGATAGACTTTATCTAAACGCAACCGCAACCGCAACCGCAACTCAAAAATGAAGCGAACAGATATATTGGAAGATCCATTATTATATTGGAGTCTCATAAAAAGCGAGTTGCCAACGCTAGCAAATTTGGCAAAAGTGTATTTATGTTCACCCTCCAGCTCAACAACAAGTGAGAGGGAGTTCAAGGTTTCAAAGTTAATACAAAAAGATCGGATCAGACTTTCAACAAAGAATGTTGAAACACTTCTTTTTTTAAAATATGATTTAAGGGCTCTTTCCTATTCAACTTCTTTATGTGGAGTTCCTGAAAACTTCATACCACCCAAATCATAAAACTACGATATCTCGGACACTGAATCATCAGAATCAGAGGTAGAAACTTAAATTATTAAAAAGTGTCTTACTTCATATTTGTCAATGTAAATATTTATAAATTATATTATATTTGTATATATTCTTTTTGTCACTTTTTTTTATATTTCCTTAAACTTTCATAACATATATTAACTTGAAAAAAATAAACAAAAAAACTGAAAAAGAAAAAAAAGAAAAAAAATCCAGCCTCGGCTAGTAACCCCGGCAAAAAGTGTTTTTTAGCCGGGGCCGGGTTTACGAAAAGCTCTGTTTTTAGCCCAGCTCACTTACTAGCAGCAATATATTGTTAGTAACAATTAGTAATTAATCACATTGACTATTGCTAATATTGATTTGCATAAAATTTATTGCCCAAACTACTGATGGGTATGACATTGGTTTTGTCAAATTGGTTCCTTTTTTTTTATTCGTCATTTTTATTTCCTAGTAACTTCAAACTTAAATAATGCTTACTTGCAGACTTGTTGGTAAATTTATTTTGAAAAAAGCAAAAAAATTAAAAAATGAACTTTGTTTAAATCAAATCCCTATTAAATTCCTTTTGCTTGTTTAAATCAAATCCCTATTAAATTCCTTTTGCTTGTTTAAATCAAATCCCTTTCAAAATATTGGTAATAACTTGTAAATCAAAAAAAAATTCTATTTTCAAATCCATGCTTTATGCAAGCAGAATTCTATTGGGGCTAGAAATTCTTTTTTTGTTATCTTTTGTAGAAGGAAAAATTACTGTTTTTTTTTTTTTAAATTTAAAAATTACTGTTTTTACTAAATTTTTCTTTTTTAACTTAATAACTTAAGACTTATTAACTTAATAACTTACAACAATAGGTTTTTAACTTAATAACTTAAGACTTATTACTTAATAACTTAAAACAATAGGTTTTGAATCGCTGCGCTTTGATGCCTTCGAAACTGCAAATAATTTGCAAATCAATGATTTTTGTGACGTAATACGCAATTCATATCAAATAAATAAAATGTATGGGGAAATACAAATTTAATTTTTGTTAACTTAATTAACTTTTTTTGGTCAAATATTTCCATTTCCTTGTATTGTCATCGAAAATGATTAAGTGTGCAAAATTTGAGCAAAATTGGTTGAGAAAAAAGCTTTCAAAAATTGATTTCAAATTTTGTGGCACACAAACATATATATATATAGAAAGTAACCTTATATAAAGCATGGAAAAAAGCAACTCATATTCTAGCGCTTGACAAAAACCGGAAAATTTCAAAAAAACGGTTTTGATTTGTATTTATTTTATTTATTTTGTTTGTTTAAATCGTAAAACTGGGTAACCGATTTTACTCTCGGTTTTTTTTTTTTAATTTTAAAAGAAAATACTTATTCTTGCTGTATATACCCAATCTAGTCTATTGAATTTATATACTGAAATTAGATCTGCAAACTAAAAAAAAACAAAAAAAGTCTAAGAGAACAAAATTTAAATTTTTAATTTTATTTTAACAATAAAATCACAGCTTAAATTGCACTCAATTGAAAAAACTCTTTCACTTTCTGATGATGCAGATTGGATTGATGCTAGAGCATTTAATAAGTTTTAGACAGTTGTCAATTAAACCTAACTCCTGATGCCAAGGACAATGATGTTAGCTGGCAGCTTACAAAGGTAGCTTTAGACAAGTATAAAAGTTCCACTGCCGCAACTCTGTTTTCGGAAAAGTTCCACTTTGCAAGAATTTATACAACCTATTTAATTCTTTACACCCCTGTTCTTAAATTCTTTAAAGAGTTATGAAGCTTATTTAAAAGACTTGTACAGTTTCCTCTTGTTTGAGTAAACAAAAATGTCAGTATCTGTATCAGATTCTGATGCTTTACCAAATGGATTATTGACTACAGAATGGTCAAATGAATAGCATGAAAATGCAAAATTGGTTTTCCATTCCATTTAATTTTTTTTTGTAATGTTAGTTCCATCTTTTGTCGATGCAAATATATAGCTAAACTTAACACCATACTCTGCCTGTTTTTGTTCAGCTAATGACTGAACTTTGTATAAATCCATAATCCTTCAATGCTAATATGTTCTAATTTATAAAAATCTTTCTGAGAATGCGATGTTACATTTAAGTAACTTTTTGAATTAGAGCTTGTACATTCATCTATTGTTGTTGAGATATGTGCTCCTGATTGAGATATTATTGTAAACTTTAATTCCAATATTTTGTCTTTAGCAAAGCTTATAATTTTTTTTTTCAACTTTTATTTATTTCATAGTCACATTTTGTAACTCTGCAATAGCACTTGAATATCTCATAGCATGAATAGAAAACTCATCGTATGCTGCAGATTTGGCCAATAGTTGACTTTCTTTGTATGAATTTTACATACTTATCTTTGCTTTATTCATTCTGTTGGCTGGTTAAGCTTAGTGGAAAAAGACTTTTTTCATTACTTTTTAATAATTTTTTAATATGTTTTGCTCGAGAATGGTTTGCCGAATTTGATGTACTTCTACCTACCTGCACACTTTAAAACGGAATGGCATATTGTAACAATCTTACCTAAAAAAGAATCCCCATCTTACCTAAAAGTAAAAGAAGAAGATATAGCTCAAACCTAAGGAAAGCATCAAAAGGTCGGACTAATCAATCAATCGGTTTATTAACTGTGGCACTCTGTACATTGGTCAAACAAATTGATAAAGAAAGAGAAATTAGAGTACCTGTTGCAACCTTTTTACAAGATGAGGAAATTATGAAAAGAGCTGAAAAAGAAATGGAGAAAGGAAAAGAGCAGGAACAGATGATAAAAGAAAATACGAGAACGGAAGTGAATGGCATATATGTAATGCATATATAAGGCATAATCGCATATGCTGCATTTTGGTGAAATTCTTTTTGAAACATTTGTTATACTTCTTATTTTTTTCATACTTAAGCTAAAATAAAAAATTTTAATATTTTTCAATAATTACTAAACATTAATTTTTTTTAGTGTACATTTTATTACTTTAATATCGTTTTTTATTTATTATTAGTTTAGTTCAAATGTAATGAAATAAGATCATCTTTTCTTTAAACTTTTCAATCCTTTTTTTTTTTGTGTGTGACAACTAAATAACCTATTTTTTATTTTAATATTATTCATAAATGAATATACTATTCTCAATTGAAAACTTTGAATGTGATCTGTTTACAAAAGTATAATGTAAAAATACTACTATTATAAGTATAATGCAAGTTTACTACAATTTATAATATTTAAAGTAAAACAAAAGTCAAAACTACAACAACTAATTTGTTTTTGTTGTTTAATTATTTTAATTTGAGATTTGTATTTAAAAATGGATACACAATGGGGAGCACGATTGTGAGATATTTAGCAATCTCAAATTAAAATAATTAAACAACATTATTAAAAATGTTAATCAACAAACGAATTGAAACAACAAACAAACATATTAAAAAAAAGTTGAATAAATACTTAATAAGTTAGAGAGACTTTTTCTGAGTTGATTATTATAATAATTATAAGTATTTTAAAATTTAAGTTAAAAGATTCTGTCAGTATGTAATTTATTAATAATTGGTAAAAAATATTGAAATAAATAAAACTAAATGCATTATCAACGTGCTTTTTAAAATTATATATATTTCACGATATTTGTGCATTCCAGGACACTTGTTAGATTGTCAAACAAGAAATCTGTGATAAATCTGGTATCCTCTGAGTTTCAAATTCAGTTCAACACGCAATTTCATTAATAAAAAAAGAATTAAACGAAAAAAATGTCTATAAAAACTTTTTCAGAACTGCTTCTCACAAAGTACAACTGCTTAGAAAGTGAATTTTCTAAAATCTTTACTGTTTTCATGTTGTTCTTTACACCAGTTACAGTAACCACTGTTGAACGGTCATTTCGCAAATTAAAAATTATTAAGGATTACAAAACAAATTTTATTGGCCAAAGCAGGCCATGGAATCTTGCTATACTAGCTGTTGAACATAAAGATTATACCAATCATGTCAATGATTTTGCAAACACAATAGCGAGAAAAAACTTCTAATTAACAATATTCTAAACTTGTTACTTTTAAGTTATAATATTGTATTTTTATGAACGACTAACTCACAAACTTTTCTGCGTATTAAGTCATTTATTTTTTATTTTAACTTGTTAATTTGTTCATATATTTTATTGATTTTCAACAAGAAAAAAATTTAAAACTACGAACACAAAGTTACAAACACAATTTTACTTTTATAAATTACATCATGTCGAGTAAGGTCATGTGGGTGGGGACTTGGGGCCCACCACGGGTTGTTACCTATGGGCCCAAATTTTCTAGCTACGCCACTGTTAATACCAGTAGAAAACTTGAACTATTTATTTACTTAATAATGTATAAATAACAATTGGTTTGCGTTTTCTAAGAAGAAAAAAAAACAGCTTTCAGTTTCGTTAAAACTTAACAAAAACAAGTTAAATCAGTTGTCAAGCCTTATCATTAGAGTTGTCATTCTTATCTTTTCTTCCATTAAAGAGAATGGTTAACCATTAATATCTAGAATTTCAGACATTTTTACAGAAGGCAAATTTTTAAAAATCATTATTAAAATATTATTTAGTAAACAAATGATTTTTAGAAAATTATTTAAAAATTATTTTATCGATAAATAAATTTATTAAAAAAGTAAATTTCAAAAATGAGAAAAAAAAAAAAAAAAAATATATATATATATATATATATATATATATATATATATATATATATATATATATATATATATATATATATATAGCCTGAAAACAAATCAAATTAAATGCACTTGTTAACTAAAATGATGTTTTGAGAGCCTGGTACTAGTGAATAACTAAACTCACTAGGTTTAGTAAAATATGCTTTTCTACGTAAAACTGGACACCTGATAACCGTAATTAAATGTAACGCCATGTTTAGAAAAAGTTTAAAAGTGTTTATGATTTTGTCATGAAGAACAATAACTACAACTTTTTCAACAAGGTTACAACATTAGCTACAAGTTGGTGAAAATTCATACAATAACTTCAGCAAATTGACTGTAAAGATCATAAGCAATGTTGTTGTTGTTAGTTGGATGTAATTCAATTAACAGTTTTTGAAAATTTATAAAAATCTAATATTGATTAAACCATTAAAAATAAACATCTGATAAATCTTGGCCTACCTTTATTATAACTTTCTCAAATGTCACGAATGTTAAAAGTTCTAAATTGTCATTAATCTTTTTAATTCTCAAATATCAGGTTAAAATTCTAAAATGCCACTAATTTTTATACTATTCAAATGTCAGGGTAAAATTCTAAAATGTCACTAATCTTTATAATTCTAAAATGTCAGGGTAAAATTCTTATTACTCAATATTAGTACACAAAATCCTAATTCAAAAATATAAAAATTTGATTTATGATTATATTTATATTTACAAATCATGGTCAAGATGTTTTAAGAAGTAAAAAAAATTGTCTCAAAGTTCAAAGAATAGAAAAATCAAATAAAAAAATTAACTTACAAAGTAAATGTTTCTTCTAAATCCAACCACTATGCCAATAATACCAGCAACAATTATCTAAGTATAATTTCAAAAAATACGCACCAAAAAAATCAACCTTATATAGGCGTTTATCATAATAAAATATTAGAAAAGACTTTTAAATGAGAATCTAAATTTAAAAAAAATCATATAACTAGATATTAATAGAGAGGAAATGTAAGATTAGGTTAAATGTTCAAGCCACATTCTCTGTCTTCATAGAATATATCAGCATCAGAATTATTCCTATAGTATTAATATATCACTTTTCTACATATATCTTTTTTATCGGCATATTTTGATTTGCATGAATTACATTTAAACAAGACAGTTACAAACTATCTTATTTAAATAGGTGGATCAGTTATATATGAATCATTTTTCATTTGCAGAAGCTGTATTGCAAGTTACAGAAATAATTTTTAGCAAGAGAAACATTTGACATATAGTAACACTAGTTGTAATAAAGTCAGCTAGAATAGTCAAGTATATCATCATACACTGCTTTATATTGAAGCCAGTTAACTATCATGGATGATATCTTATGTAAATTGAAGACAAACTCAACAAACAATTTTACTGTTTCTCTCAAAGTAACTTCATTAATGGTAAGACTTTATTTTTCTACATTCAACGTAATAAATACTAAATCTTTGTATAAACTTAAACTAATAGTCAAGACCGTTTTTGAAATCGAATTTCTTAACCATCAATTATTCTTTTAACTCAACCTATTTGAGTTTTTAACTTTATTAAAAAGTTAAAAATATTAATGCAATAAGTTTAGAAGCTTATATACTGTGCTTTCATTTTGATATTTATTTATGTATATTTATATATATATATATATATATATATATATATATATATATATATATATATATATATATATATACATATATATATATATATATATATATATATATATATATATATATATATATATATATATATGTTTTATATACAAACGTGCTATATACATATAGTATGTTTTTGTTCAGTTTAAACCTCTAGAGCGATATTTACTCATCGGTAAGTTACAATATGTATTTTTATCTGTCACAGTGTATATCTTTTATCTGTCACTGTGTATATCTTTTATGTAGTGTGAGCACAGTAGTTAACCATTTAAAATAAAAATACTCATTTGGGCAGATGTTAACTGCATACAGTTACCGTCTTGTAGAAGTCCTTCTAAGCAAGGACTTTAGGGGTAAGCGGAAGAATTCTGTTAATCAGCCTCAAAACCCTTCTTTGTCTATTAGGCTGGCGTATATGTAAACCTGTGTTACATTGTTTTCCTGTCTAGGATGTTGGATCTTCTTGACTCTACTCATAGGTTTTTTTATTGCGTCTCCTTAATAGTAGCTATGCAACTCTTACTGTTATTTCCTAATACGGGTACTGCTCTAAAACTCAGTTAAATGGTTCTAAGACCGGCTAGTAGTAAGGTTTGCCGAACTCTGAGGTAACTCTCAGAGAGGCTAATTCATCAGCAGCTGCATAATATCAAAGTATTAACAGTGCTATGTTACATATGGATAGTTTCCTTGTTAATGCTTTTGATGCAATTTTTCGAAGCCATATATGAATCCCTATGTGACAACTGAGGGTTAATTAACAGACTGATATAATTAAAAACTCAAAGTTTTTTGGCATGATTTAAGTTTAAAGAGTCAAGTCCTCTTTAAACTTAAATCATACCAAAAGTAACACATAATGCTAAATATAAAAAATCATCCTCTCCGCCTTACTGTTTTAATATAATTTACAAATAGATTTTATAATCTTTTACAAATATTCGTGGTCTGCGAGGCAACGTTCCATCAGTTGTATATTACCTCTTGCAAAATTTACCAGATTTGGTTGCTCTCAATAGGACTAATTTAAATTTTGCTACACTTTCTTTAGATTTCGGTGTTGAAGGGTACTATCCTTTAATTCGTAAAGACTCTGATAGTCACATGCTTAGCTTGGAGTATACATACGCATCAATTCACCAATAGCTGTGACAAAAGGTTTGAATCCTTTGACAATTCTTTTATGTGCTTTCGCTTAGCACCTCTTCACTCTATCACCTTTCTCTTTGTATTTTATTGTTTTCCTTCTTTCCAAGACTGCATTCTTTCAGATGTAATTTCTGATCAAATTGACCATGCCCTCTCTCTTAACCTCTCTTCCAATATTGTTGTTATTGGTGACTTATATTCTCATCACACTGAATGATTTGGCTCTAACTCCACCAACTCTGCTGACACTAAAGCCAATAACTTCTGAATTTTTCAATCTCTCACTCAGATAGTTAACTATGTGATTCGTTTTCCTGACAACCCGAATCATTTACCTTCACACCTTGGTTTATGTCTGGTCTCTGATCCTACCTTGTGTTCAGTTTCTCATTTATCTCCTTTAGGTGGTTCTGACCATGCAATAATCTTTTCAAATCTTTCATCTTGTACTTCATTTTTGGACTCTATCATAGCACAACTTACTACTGCCCTAAAGCTAACTCGTGATTTTCGTGACCGTCCTTGGGTCTTTTCTCTTTCAGATAATAAATGCGCCTCCTAAGTGGATTCAAACAGGAATGAAAGCTTTTATTCCTTCTTGTCGGTTCCAAGTCAAGCCTTTTTCTACTCCATGGTTTAAATCCTTCTTGTGCAGGTGTTAAACCTAACTGTAATCAGTTTTTCATCTTCTTTAAAAGAACAACTCTCTTTAGAAAAGCAGCTATTTACTATTGCAAGAAATGTAGAAAGGTGCTATCTGATGCTCAGCTCCTTTTTTCTCAGTTATCTAAATGTAGAAAGGTGCTATCTGATGCTCAGCTCCTTTTTTCTCAGTTATCTAAATGTAGAAAGGTGCTATCTGATGCTCAGCTCCTTTTTTCTCAGTTATCTAAATATAGAAAGGTGCTATCTGATGCTAAGCTCCTTTTTTCTCAGTTATCTAAATGTAGAAAGGTGCTATCTGATGCTAAGCTCCTTTTTTCTCAGTTATATAAATGTAGAAAGGTGCTATCTGATGCTAAGCTCCTTTTTTCTCAGTTATCTAAATGTAGAAAGGTGCTACCTGATGCTAAGCTCCTTTTTTCTCAGTTATCTAAATGTAGAAAGGTGCTACCTGATGCTAAGCTCCTTTTTTCTCAGTTATCTAAATGTAGAAAGGTGCTACCTGATGCTCAGCTCCTTTTTTCTCAGTTATCTAAATCTCATATTTTATCTTAGAAGTCATACTCTAGAGAGTCATTTCTCAAATAAACTCTTCTACGGCTTGTGGTCCTGACAACATTCCTGCCATAGTCTTACGAAATTGTTCTCCAGAACTCTCTTTAAATTTCTCTAAACTATTTAATAAGTACTTGACTAATTCTTGTTTTCCGCCTACTTGAAAATGGAATCTGTTGCTCCAATTTTCTAAAACTCCAGAGAATATTCTTATTCTTTCGATTATTGTCTGATCAGTTTTGCTTCTGTTATTAACAAGGTTTTTGAGTCTTTTATTCACAAATTTCTCACTTTCATCACGAGTCAAATAACTAACAGTCAAAAAATTAATACGGTTCTCGATACTCTCGCTCTACAGCTGACTTGTTAACTACTGTGACTGAAAGGATTTTATTTGCATTAGATGGAAGCGGATAAGCAAGGGTTATTGCTTTTGACATACCTAAAGCTTTTGGCAAAGTTTGGTATGCTGGTCTTATCCATAAGCTTGCTTCATATGGTGTATCTGGGAAAGTTTTGGACATTATCAAATTGTTTCTTTCTAACCGGTTTATAAAAGTCATTCTTGAAGACCAAAAATTTTCTTCATTTCCAGTAACTTCTGAGGTACCTCAAGATTCCATTCTTGGTTCTGTTTTGTTTCTTATCTATATTAATGATTTTCACAATAACCTTACATCTAAAGTGGCTCAATTGCTGATGACTCAACTTTATAATCCTATCTTGATGAAAATTATTTTTCTTGATGAAAATTATTTTTCTCTTAGACCGGGCAGCCAATCTTGAATTTGATCTCATTTCTGTAATAGATTGGGCTCACAGTGGCTTGTAAATTTTAACTCCAATAAAGCCCAGTTATTTACTGAAAACAACTTCACAATACTGTCAACATTCCTATATTAATGAATGACAACCCTCTCACAGAGTCCTTATCATTCTGCCTTTTTGGATTATTGTTTTATACTGCCCTTTCATGGAAATCATATATACAATCGATTAATAAAAAAGCATCCGCTAAGGTTACTTCTCATTATCGTGCTTGCTATTTTCTTACTCCTGATTGCATTCTATTTCACCCCGTATCAAATACTGTTCTCACATTTGTGCTAGTTCTTCTAATGATGCTCTTTTTCTTCTAGACAAGGTCCAAAAACACATTGCAAACATAGTTGAACCCGCTCTATATGCTGAGGTTGAGCCTCTTCCCATTGCATAAAGTCGCATCTTTTTCTATTTTCTACAAATGCCATCATGGTTGCTGCTCATTCAACCTATTACTTTTCAAGTCTTCTATAAAATGTTTCCTTTCTATATATAAATCTATTCTTTCTTTCTGCAAACTCCCAGCTTAATAGTGGCTGCTTGCAGCTTTGTTGGAAGTTAATCATTTATACAACTGAGATTTATTTGCAGAGATTATGTTAATTTAAATAAAATATATGATGCAACTCTAATGATTATAGTAGCTAATAAAATCTTACATAGCATCCACCCCACCAATATATTTGAAACTCATAACTAGTTTTTATATTCAAATCATCGCCTTCAAAGGAAAAACCATTAGGTAGATTTGAGGATAAAATCCAGCCACAAATACTTGATAATAAACCAAGTATAATGTAGAGAAATCCACAAACTGCTATTTTAAAAGCAAAACCTTTTTTAATTAGTATCATTTTAATAACTAATACAGATTCTGTAAGAAAATAACTAAAAGTAAATCAAGAAAGTAAATCAAAATTTAAAAATCAAAAACAAAAATTTTTTTAAGCTTTGCATAATTTTAGATAAAAAATATACAAAGCTTAAAAAAAATTAAAAACAACATGATAAAATTACCAAAAAATGTTTTTTTTACCACATTTAAACCAAAAATAAACCGCGGAAAAAAATTCAGTTATGTGTGCTCAAATTTCTTTCTGTCTTTTTTTTTTTTTTTAATTTTTTCACGCAATTTACATTTGATAAAACATAAGCATGAATAAAACCTCAGCACTTTTGCACACTAGATTTTACACACACACACACACACACACACACACACACACACACACACACACACACACACACACACACACACACACACACACACACACATATATATATCTATATATCTATATATCTATATATCTATATATCTATATATATATATATATATATATATTATATATATATATATATATATATATATATATATATATATATATATATATTATTAGTAATTCTTTTTATTTTTATTATTATTGGTGTATTATTTCAAGCATGTAAATATAAATAAGCACAAGATCCATAGAGTTAAGTAAATTTAAAAAAAAAATTAAAGAATGAGCCATTTATAAAAATTTTATATTTGAATAGTCCTAATATTCTGTTAATCATAATCATTATGACAATTCTTTTGGGATATGCAACAAGTTACAATAATAGTACAATAAATTTTGAAAATGCGCTAAGAGTCTGGGCAATAAATTTTCAAAAAAATCCACATCTATGATGATGCAGCGCATTTTAAGATTTACTAAACAACTTGTATCAGAATCTGTAAAATTCATTCATGGAAAAGCTACAAACCTTATTAAGAAAATCCCTCAAATAGGATCACGTAATCAAATAATCCTGACTGCAAATGAAATAATTTAATAAATTATGAAATGTTATTTAGTAATGCACATTTAGCTATATTGAATCTCCAATAGTTTGTCAATGTCCATTAGAATCATCCAATGACTTACTAAAAAAAATTCCCAGCAACAACTGCAAAACTTGTAATTGACAGTAAAATTTTTCCCAACCTGATTTAGTTAATCAAGATAATTTTCCGCATACAGCCACAATTTTTACCTCATTAAATTCTAAAGCAGGTCTTTTTAATGCACCAGTTAATGTAATACCAGTGTTTGCCCTCATTGACACAGGCACTTACATCAACATTAATTTTAACATAAGTATCAAAAAATCAATCTGTCTTGCTGATAATTCACAAGTAAAAATCATCGGCCCAAATGATGGCTCCTTAGTAATAGAAAACCACTCTTATTCAACTAACCTCTTTGTTTTCAACTAACTTTAACTAATACAATTTAATCTTTAATTTTTCGATATTACTTTTAAGGCAAAACAATCCAAATGCTAAAATTAATAATGATGAAATTATTTGCATCCTAAATGATGATATGATTCACATTAGTCAAAGTCTTCGGAAAGCTCAATGCTTTGTTGGTTTATTTAATGTATAATCTAGAGTTTGCAACATGTTGATACATGTTGTTATATGAATTTTTTGTGGTTCAAATAATCTATAATCTAGAGTTTGCGTCAGGTTAATGAGATTTTAGGTTTGTGTTTCAGAAGTGCGAAATAAACATGTTAAGTGGTGTAATTTGAGGGAAGTGATGTTCTTGCTTACAAAGCAAATTACAGCTGCATAGATTTGAGAATAAAAACTTGCTTACTTCTCCTCCTTGTGACAGGAAACTAAAACTTTTTGATGGTTTCAATTGACTCTTTCACCTTTATCTTCGAAGCATTTATGAAAAAAGTTGATTGTTTCTTTGTTTTTTAAGAATTTTTAAATACATTTGCAAAGTTAACAAATCTGGGTTGCTATTTTATATTTCTAACCTATTAACAAAAAAAAATTATAGTTTGCATATCATTAATTATTAGTAATACTTTCTGTATTTAATACTATTTAGATGCAGAAATTCGTCAGACACTGAAAAGGTATGATTTAAAAAAATACCACATTGGTGTTTTTAAAAACCTTATTAGTAACCAATTTCTCTAAAAACTATAAACATATAGTTAAAGA